>NC_056748.1:881718139-881818139 GCF_019279795.1 Protopterus annectens | reverse complement strand
GATCCATGATGATGTGCTCCATAGCTTTGCAGACCAAGCTAGTCAGGCTTATAGGGTGATAGTTCCTGGGGTCCGCTGTGACTCTACCTTTGTGAAGTGAAATAACCGTTGCTGTGCGCCACTCTGTGGGCATGTAGCCTGTGGAGAGGCTGAGTTTAAACAGTGTGTTTAGGTGAGGGGTTAGTTCATCTTTGAGCTCATGTAGGACGCAGCCTGGGACACCGTCCGGTCCCATTGATGATGTGTTTTTGGTTTGGAGAGGGCTGTTTTAACCTGAGTGTCTGTGATTTCAGGGGCACTACATTGTTCTGGTATAGTTATGGGTCCTTTTGGGGGTGAGACGGGGGTGTAGTTTGCACTGAACCTGTCTGCCAGGATGTTGGCTATATCGGTTGGTTCAGTGTATTTTGTGCCATTCTGCACTAACTCTGAGCAGATTTGAGAATTGCCACTTAGATTCTTGACATAGCTAAAGAATGCCTTGTGGTTATCTTTGGAGTCCATGGCAATTTTTCTTTCGAAGCTAGCCTTGGATGATTTTATGAGGGAACGTAGTTTCTTGCTGATACTGATCAGGGATGTCTTCCCTTCTTGGGATTTTACTCTTTTCTGTACTAGTTTTCTCCTTCTATTGTATAGCTTGTTTATGGCAGGGGTCCACCAGACTGGTTTCCTTTTCTTGGAGGCGTGAGTCTTGGTTTTGTTTGGGATAACACAATCTATGCATTCTTGTAGGTGCCCATCCCAATCTATGCATTCTTGTAGGTGCCCATAGAGTGCATTAGCAAAGGATTTTGTAGCTTGGACAGTGTTATCCTTTAGCATGGGGGATTTGAAACTTCCCACCTCAGTCTTAAGTAACGCAAAGTTTGCTTTTGAAAAGTTTTTCACGGTGGTTTCTTTGACCGGGGGTGGTGGCGGAATGTGGATATCCAGAGTGATTAGTTTATGGTCAGATCTAACAAGCGGGGGGTTGACCTCTGGTGTAGAACACCGGTCGCCCGTGTTGGTGATGACCAGGTCCAATATGTTGTCACCTCTGGTGGAGGTGTTGACCACTTGATTCAGGGTGTTTTGAATTTATAAATTCTAGGAAATGTTGGGCAAGGGAGTTTGTAGTTGAGTAGTTCTCCCAATTAATGTTTGGGTAATTGAAATTACCCAATATCAGGGTGTTTGGTAGGACTTTTATGTTTCCCAGTGTTTCCAGGAATGCGGAGTGGGGGTCCTGGGACATGGTAGGTGATCTGTAGCAAGCTATAATTTGAATAGCAGTTTTGCCCATTGTTAGTTGCACATGGATGATCTCTGAAGCATAGTGCTGTGTCACTAACCTGGAGGTGTGGGTATCCTTGATGAATATGAATACTCCCCCGCCTTTTGTATTTTGGTACAGGTTTTGTGGCCGAAATGTATGGTATGAGTTGTAGCCTGGTAGTGCTGGGGTGCTATCTGGAGCCTTAAACCAGGTTTCTGTTACTGCTCATATATCGATTTTCTCCATACTGAGGAGTACCTCGAGTGCGTGCATTTTGAGGTTTACACTTCTGTCATACTTGTGCTATTTACGGCGGTGGGTTTGTCTTTTGAGCCTTGCCTAAAAAGGCACTATGGGGATGGCAAGTGCCTTGGCCAGTATTCGAAAGCCTAAGGGTGACAGATGCAAGCCGTCTCTAGCGAAGCAGCATGGCTTGTCGAGCATGTCATCCCAGGCTGACAGACACTGGATCCCCTTTGAATGACACCAGAAGCTTAGCCAGTTGTTGAAATTGATAATTTTTTCTATCATTCTTGGTGAGGGCAGGATACTACTCAGGGTCAGGGTCATACCAGCCTGGGCTACATGATCAGAGAACTCCTCCATGTCTCTTTTCATGTAGTCCAGGGAGGTACGGCTCAGATCATTCACACCAACATGGACAATGACAGAATCATATTTGTACTTGTTCTGGAGTGACCTGAGTGTTTGTGTTATGTGGCAGATCCTGGCACCCAACAGGCAGCTAACAGTAACCTTCTCCTTGTTCAGCCTAGTGAGTGGGACGTCAGTGTGCCTGACTATACAGTCACCTATTACTAGTGTGTTGGGTATGTTATTTTGCCTTAAGGGCTGTGATTGTGTGGCACACTGGTTTTGTGAAGTATGGGTTTCATGGTTTGTGTTGGGGGTGGAGTTTGCTTGGATGTCTGCTTTGGAGGTCTCTGTTGCTTCTGCAGATTTTTATTTAGAGCCTCTGAGTATGTTTTCGTGTATTTATGTGCATTTTTCACCGGTACGGGTTTCATAGGTCTATGTGAGACTGGTGGTGTGATGCAAGTAACTCCCTTCTCCTCTTGACTGCCTGGTCCAGTCTTGGGTTGAGAGAGAGCTTAGCCTCCAGTTTGGCTGTATAATTGAATCTCTCGCATGTATTAGTGATTGGTGGAAGGAGGAGAGGGTTGTTTGTGTACATGAGGCAATTGTAACATTGCCTCAAAATGCCCAGATTCACCAGTTAGACCAGAGAGTACACCTGAAACTGCCCTTTGGACATGCCTGGATAGGTACAGTGAACTGTTTTACTGATTGGCTGGTAAGATTGAATAGAGAGCCTTGTCCTTCTCTACAGTATAGGGGGGGGGTCTAGTGCTAAGGTTTATTAGTGCTTGCTATGCGTTTTGAGCAAGTGCCGCTATAAATAGTGAATGGTTTGAGTGCTTAAGTTGAAAGTTTGTCTAGTTCCAAGGGAAAAATTGAAGAGAAGACTTTGTGGAGCTGGGAATAGTTATACCCTAGCTAACCGGCGCTGCCCGGCGTGCAAAACCGTGCAAATGTGGGTTTTATAGCAGGGAAATGAAAGAGATAGAAATTATCCCAAAATGGCCAATAAACTACTAATTTCTGGGCTGAAACCACTCCTCCAGGGACAGATAGGCTGCTCAAAGCTCCCTCTCTCACAGTGAACAGAGAAACATCCTTCTATCAAAGTAAGGTATGGGCAAACACAGAAACTTGTAACATAGCCCTAAATTCAGCACTAACCTGAAAACTGGACTATACTAGCTTAGAAAGGTGGGAAAACAAGTATATATGTTTTTTTTTTTTTTTTTTTTTTTCAGAAAATAAAGCCGATACAGTCAAAAAACACTTTAAATGCACAGAAATGGCTATCACACTTGAGTGTGTAGCCTACAACAGTTAAACAGGTAATTTAAACACAAAAACGACTTTGTTAAAGTGCAGACAGTAAAATAAGTACACTATGTAGTTAAAACAAGCTTTTTAAATCACAGAAACTCTAGTAAATCGTCATTTTATGTGGAATTAGCTAAAGGCAGCAAGAAAATGCAGAAAAATGATACTTAATCACTCCAAAGTCTCTCTTTTGTCTCTCTGCTGCTATAGAACTCTGCAGGGCACCAGGCAGGGGCTTGCTGAGCTGTGTTGGACAGAAACTTTTGGGCATAAAAAAGTAATTGCTTTCTTCCTGTTTTTAAGATATACATTTGGGGGGAATATTTTATTGCAGAACATTCCTACGTAATTTTGTGATATAAGCAGAACCATAAACTTCTACTCTTAACAGATGATTCCAGTGAATTACTGATATTATTAGAAATGGCTACGAAACAAACTGAGTTTATGGAGTAACATGAAAGGATTTGCTGTAAGTAAACACAGTATTCTAGCTAAATTAAAATGTATGCAAGCCTTGACTATATAGTATGTGCTGGGCATTAAAGCGAGGGCCGTATTGGATAGAGTAGAGTGCCATTGATAGATCAAAGCTTATGTACCATAAATGCTCCTCTTGAACAGATTTGTGTTAATATGTTTCTAAAAACAAAGTTCAGTTTTAATCATTGAAAAGCATGATTTTCAGAATAACTGTAGAAAATGGATGCCATTTTTTTAGGATTTTATTACAGGAATGCACTAATAGCACACGTGCAGCCACCAAGTTTAATTTAATAGTTATATTACAAATAGTCATAATAGTTAATGTTCACAATACCATCTTATGCTACTGCTGTTAGAGTAAAATTTTCTGGAAGAACACACAAGCTAAATTTTTCATTTCAAGACATAATTTCCCTTTATGTTTTTAATATTCATTTGTGTTGCTGCTTTGCATGATAAGAACACAACTTATTTCTGTTTAATTACCATGGTTACAGAATGATGCTTTCAGGGAGCACAATATATTATATCTTTGTTTCACAGGAGCAGCTACTCTTTACAGGCTTATTTTACAGTGCTTAATGCTGTTTGGTGCTCCTGGATAAATATTTTCTGACAAGCATGATAGGTTTGTAGGCTCTTACTTGCATTGCCGTGGAAGATTTTTTTAACCCTTATATTTTGTGTATCAAGCTGGAAGTGGACAATACAGTGATATATTTGGACATTTACTAGTTGCCCTTTCCTTGAGGCACAGGGGTGCTAATCTGGTTGTGAATTTTTGGCTTCCCATCCTGTCATACAAATTTCAATTGAGTAAAGAGTAATACTTTTTTGTGTGGAGTTGAAGATGGTTCCACAAATATGGTATTGTCAGTGATACATATTTACCTCTTCAATATGTCCTGTTTATCTTGAAAAAACAGATCAAGGTCCCATGATTGGATGTTTATACCATCACTGAACTTGCAAATGTTTAATAAGTTGGACACAATAAGGTCTTTTGAAGCCCTATATGCAAGACAGAGGCATATCTCACAACCTCTTAGCACTAGATATCTGGACAAAGCCTAAAATATTGGGCAGACAAAGACCCAAAAATAAAGACATATTTTAAATGTTGCTCTTATAAACTTAGAAAGTAGATAGAAAAAAGGTTTGGCATTATCATGTATTTTCTGCAGGATACAAAGCCCGAAACTCAAATGTATGTCATTATTTAGGGATTTCAACCCTCAGTGATTTGTCAGAAAAACACAAATTTTTATGAGGTACAGACCAAAAATATGAGGCAAAAATCTGGACATTCTTCGAAAATCTGGACAGTTAAAAGGCATGGTCACAGAGGTCACCTCTTAAAAGCCTGTATAACACTAAGAAGAGGGTCAAAGTTTTAAGATAGACTGCATATATTTTTATGATTTAGGCCGCTGATTTCTTTAATGAGCTAGTGTTGTGGTTGTTCCAGCTGTGACAAGTATTTGGGCAGGTACATACAGAATGGGGAATTATATTCAATAATTGGTCTGATAAGAGCCACGTACTGCGGAATGAGTACATCCCTGGACTTAGATACCATACCTTTAGATGTAAACTGTGCAATGAAAAAGGTCTTAAAAGAATATAGCTTCTTCTTGTTACTGTGTTACTGAATTTAATGTCCAAATTGATGAATTTTTTTGGCTTTAAAGTAAGCCTGGAATTTGTTGTGGTCTCATATGGCCCAACATGATATTTTTCTTGTTTTTTTTTTTCTTTCTTTTATAGAAAAGGAAAAATCTTAAGGATTATATTCCACTCAATGAACACACAGTCTGATATGAATGCTAACAGAGCTGCCTTTTAACACAAGAGTATCTCCTGTAACTGAAACAATATTGTGAACATTTTTGATCAAACAAGTGATGTCCAAGTGGCAGATGCCAAAGACAGACACATCTGTAATTCCAAACATGTTGTTTATGGTTAAAGGTGTCCCTTCAACCAGCACAATATTGTCCTGACATCCTGTGCCTTTAAGGCCAGGTTGCAAGAACAAGTTAAGGATGCTATCAGATTAAAGTAAAATAGTTACACAGACCAACATTTTGCACAATGGCACAGTAGTTATCCTGCATTGTAACAAGCCAATATACTTGAAATTGTTGACATTTGTAATATATTTCAGCTCAAACATATAATATTTTGTAGAAGTCCACTTAAGTGACTCTCAGAATGCTGTAACTGGAATGTCACTGGATGGTATGATCGATGTGGGAAGGTGAATATTATGTCTTTACTTACTTTACCCTTTTCTCCAAATTATATGATAGTGCAATCTTGTCAGAGCTGGTATATATGTAGACACACACACACACACACACACACACACACACACACACACACACACACACATACACATAAAAACAATTAACCAACACACTGGTGTGATAAACACACTTTTATGCTCTTGTGCAGTTGGAAAAGGGAAGCTGGTTTCATTTCATTTATACAAGCTTTGTCAGTATCTGAACAAATGAAGTAATCACTTCCTTTTATATTACACCATAGATCATGTGATAAATAAACACCAATAGTGTGGAAGCCATTTTTTTAAACACACAAGCAGGATGGCAGGCATAACAAGTAGTATTGCCAGGCAGTGTCTCACCAAGCCCAACACTTATCAGCTAAATCAAGCAAGATCAGCTCTTTCAGTGTAATAATACAATTCATTAATTCTTTCTATTCTTTATATACATTATACACATTATAGAGGTTTATTGACAGAAGTAAAGCTGGATCAAACAGTGGTCAGTGTTGGTAGCATGAACCAGTGCCCTACCCCCATCAGCTGTTTAAGTGAAGATCAAACAAACAAATGGAAGAGAAAAAAAAACTAAACAAACAAAAAATGGCCATTCCTTTTATGGGTACACAAACCAGATGGCCAGATGCACAATACCCCCCTTCCACACTCCTGCCCCATCCATTCAGGTCCCATTTCTGTGTCCCACCCCTGACCCTCCTTCCACACATTTTATAAAAAAAATGTTTTAAACTGTAAAATGGGTGACCACTTGGCAATATTCTTTTTATGCTATACTGCTTGTGAGTTTTTAAGAAAATGGTTTGCCTTGTATTGGTGCTTATTTATCACATGATCTATGGTGTAATATGAAAGGAAGTGATTATTTCATTTGTTTAGATACTAACAAAGCTTGTATAAGTCAAACCGGTTTATCTCTGTTTTCCAACTGCACAAGGGAATAAATGTTTTTTGTTTTTTTTTTTTTACACTGGAGTGCTAGTTTATTGTTTTTTTATGTGAAATATAAAGGGTTATGAATGGGTCTCCTGTCATAACCATGTTATTATGTTTTTGAGACATGGGTGCCAAGGAACTCACTTCAAGAGCAAAGGTTGAGAGGTCAATCTTGGCATCCATGTGGAGCAGTGAGACCCAATCATAACTCTTTATAGTGCATGGAGTTTTGTCCACTTCATGTACTACTAGTTACAATAAAAAGGTTAAAGTGTTTTGCTGGTTTTGAAAGCCAGTAAAGCACTTAGTGTGTGTTGTCCTACAGATAGTAAGTAAATGTAATTGCAGGAAGAAGTCAGGAACAGTTTTTAAATACTCTCCTACTTTAAATAAGTAACTTACAGACTGATGTCTGTAAACTTGTATGGATGCATTGGGAAAGATATTTAGAGATAGTTGAGAGAGAAGGAATGCCCCTTTCCTGATGTAACAGTGCTTAGTGTGTGTATAACAAATATTGCACTTCTTTGATAACACTGTTATGGTCATGTCTCACATACAGAAGCATGTAACAGGTTTATCTTTTTCCAATTTTGGAACATAATCATGGCGCTCTGTGCACTACATATTTTTACCATGCACTTGTATGTAATATTATTCCATGCAATACATTTGGATAGACAGACAGATAGATAAATAGGCAGCTGGAGTTTCCTAAGGCTCTGTTCTGTGACACTATCACACAATTTTCTCTTGTCCACAGATGCAAGTGTTGCTATGCACTAATGGCATGGACATCTATCACTCAGACAATTCTCCTAATGTCATTAAAATTGTATTAAAAAGGGGTCTGACAAGACTGCTACACGTATTCAGCTACCATAACTTTAACAACGACTTCTGCACAATTAATATCTCTTTGTTTGGGACACACAAAAGCCTTACCAACTCACTCTAAAACAGTGTATTCAGTTCCCAGATGATGGAACTATTTAAGCTGTTCACATTTACAAAAATTCTGGGGCCCAGATGTGACCATTCATTGATATTTATGCCAGATTAGAAAGTCAGTCAATGTCAGTCAGTCAGTCAGAAGCTTGATAAAACAAATGGACACAGTAATTAGGACTGTCCATAGAGACCCATGTGATATAACAGAAGTAAACAGAATATATTACTGTGCAGCTAAATTAATAACTGATAAAGTTCTACTACAAGAACACAGGGTAGTAAGCGAAAGGAAGGGGAGAAATCGAATACCATCATGGAAGTATTGAATAGAGAAAATTATAATGCAATTAAGACAAGATGTGTCACTGTTACAAGAGAATAGAAGAGGGAACAGGTCAACAAAAATACTCAGAAAGATAAAAGTGATAAAAGCAATGCGCAGTATTAGAACAGGTCAGGATCAATCTTGCACTGTTGCAAATAATAAACTAAAAATCTAAGCACAGGCAGAAAAACTTAGAAGATACACAGATAAATATAAAGGAAAAGTACAAAATAAGCAATTTATTGATGATCCCAAAAAACATCCATGGTGGTGCAGTGGTAGCGTTGTTGCCTCACAGCAAGAGGTTTTCCCGTTCGATTCTCGGCTGGAGTGCGGGGAGTGCCTTCTGTGTGGAGTCTGCATGTCCTCCCTGCGGTTGGGTGGGCATTCGAAAGATATGCGTAAATCAGCATGCCTTCGTTGAAGGTTGGACATCGAGCTGGCACTTTGGCGTTCATGAAAAATCTACTGCCAATCATTAGCGGACCGGAGTTCCGCTGTGGTGACCCCTAACCGGGAAAAGCCGAAAGACAAACAACAACAACATTGATGACCCCAAAAAGTTCTATAGAGAAATAGGAAACAAGGTAAAATGAATTGAGAAACCACACAAAAAAAGAAGAAATAGATACATTTTGGAGAAATATCTATGAAGATCCTATGGAACATAACAAAGATGCTAAATGTTTCCTATCTTTCCTGTAACTAGTGTTCCAGATACAGATTTGCTGTATCCTGGACTGTATGTAAGCTTCCGAGCCCCCCAAGCCTTTCTGTGTTGGAGGGAAGCCTTCTAGCTTATCAGTGGGAGTGGTAAACACTAGGTAACCTGTCTACCACATAAGGATTGGTTCTGACCCAGAAATTGTAGTTACTGGCTGTTTGGGCAATCTTCCATCTCTCTCAACTTTCTGATTTGAAAGCCTGCATTTGCACTTGTTTCTGTCCTGTAACCCATCTAGTGCAGATACAGATTCTTAGTTTTAGCACTTAAATTTGCTTATTCATGCTCAGCACTTGTTCAGAACTTGTAAGCACTAAATAAGCTACTAATTACTATAGCACTCAATCTTCCTCGTTACCTAGAGGAAAACAGTTTTTGTACTTACTTTTCTCACTTGCTTAGAGAAAAACAGCTCTTCTACTCACTTTCCTCACTTATCTAGAGGAAAATAGTGTTTTATTCAGGCATGTCTAGGGGTCAGCTCCCAGTGTTCTCTCCTGTCTATCTGATGAATCTGGGCATCTAGAGGCAATGTAGAAATTGCCTCATGTACACAGACAAACCTCTCCTCCTACCACCCAACACTACAACCTGTGAGAGATGCACTTATCTAGCCAAACTGGAGGTGAAGCTCTCTCCAACCAAGACTGAACTTGACAGTCACGAGGAGAAGGGAAACATTTGCACCACACCACACTCATCACATAGTCTCACTAAATCTACACCACCAAAATCCACACATAGTAACACAAAAACATTCACAAAGGCTCTCAATAATAATCTGTCTAAGCAACAGAGACCTCCAAAGCAGAAACGCAAGCAACCTCCATTCCCCCAACCCAATCCAAATGACACATAGCCCACAGACTTAGTGTGCCACTCAACCACAGCCAATAAGGCAAAACAACGTACCCAACAGGAACAGATCAACAAAAATACTCAGAAAGATAAAAGTGATAAAAGCAATGCACAGTATTAGAACAGGTCAGGATCAATCTTGCACTGTTGCAAATAATAAACTAAAAATCTAAGCACAGGCAGAAAAACTTAGAAGATACACAGATAGATATAAAGGAAAAGTACAAAATAAGCAATTTATTGATGATCCCAAAAAATATCCGCGGTGGTGCAGCGGTAGCGTTGTTGCCTCACAGCAAGAGGTTCTCCCGTTTGATTCTCGGCTGGAGTGCGGGGAGTGCCTTCTGTGTGGAGTCTGCATGCCCTCCCCGCGGTTGGGTGGGCATTCAAAAGATATGCGTAAATGGGCGTGCCTTCATTGAAGGTTGGACATCGAGCTGGCACTTTGGCATTCGTGAAAAATCTACTGCCAATCATTAGCGGACCAGAGTTCCGCTGTGGCGACCCCTAACCGGGAAAGCCGAAAGACAAACAACAACAACAATGATGACCCCAAAAAGTTCTGTAGAGAAATAGGAAACAAAGCAAAAGGAATTGAGAGACCACACAAAAAAGAAGAAATAGATACATTTTGGAAAAATATCTATGAAGATCCTGTGGAACATAACAAAGATGCTAAATGTTTCCTACCTTTCCTGTAACTAGTGTTCCAGATACAGATTTGCTGTATCCAGGACTGTATGTAAGCTCCTGAGCCCCCCAAGCCTTTCTGTGTTGGAGGGAAGCCTTCTAGCTTATCAGTGGGAGTGGTAAACATGAGGTAACCTGTCTACCACATAAGGAGTGGTTCTGGCCCAGAAATTGTAGTTACTGGCCATTTGGGCAATCTTCCATCTCTCTCAACTTTCTGATTTGAAAGCCTGCATTTGCACTTGTTTCTGTCCTGTAACTCGTCTAGTGCAGATACACATTCTTAGTTTTAGCACTTAAATTTTCTTATTTATGCTCAGCACTTGTTCAGAACTTGTAAGCATTAAATAAGCTACTAATTACTATAGCACTCAATCTTCCTCATTACCTAGAGGAAAACAGTTTTTGTACTTACTTTTCTCACTTGCTTAGAGAAAAACAGCTCTTGTACTCACTTTCCTCACTTATCTAGAGGAAAATATTTTTTTTATTCAGGCATGTCCAGGGGTCAGCTCCCAGTGTTTTCTCCTGTCTATCTGATGAATCTGGGCATCTTGAGGCAATGTAGAAATTGCCTCATGTACACAGACAACCCTCTCCTCCTACCACCCAACACTACAAGCTGTGAGAGATGCACTTATCTAGCCAAACTGGAGGTGAAGCTCTCTCCAACCAAGACTGAACTTGACAGTAATGAGGAGAAGGTAAACATTTGCACCACAACACACTCATCACATAATCTCACTAAATCTACACCACAAAATACACACATAGTAACACAAAAACATTCGCGGAGGCTCTCAATAATAATCTGTCTAAGCAACAGAGACTTCCAAAGCAGAAACACAAGCAACCTCCGTCCCCCAACACAACCCAAATGGCACATAGCCCATAGACTCAGTGTGCCACTCAACCACAGCCAATAAGGCAAAACAAGGTACCCAACACACTAGTCGTAGGTGACTCTATAGTCAGGCACACTGATGTCCCACTCACCAGGCTAAACAAGGAGAAGGTTACTGTCAGCTGCCTGTCGGGTGCCAGGATCCGCCACATAACCCATGCACTCAGGTCACTCCACAAGAAGTACAAATATGACTCTGTCATTGTCCATGTTGGTGTGAATGACCTGAGACATACCTCCATGGACTACATGAAAAGAGACATGGAAGAGCTCTCCGATCTTGTAGCCCAGGCAAGTATGACCCTAGCCCTGAGTAGCATTCTGCCATCGCCCAGAATGATACCGCAGTACAAGGACAAAATGGTTGACTTCAACAATTAGCTAAGCTTCTGGTGTCATTCTAAGTGGATCCAGTATCTGTCTGCTTGGGATGACATGGTTGACAGACCACGATGCTTTGCCACAGATGGCCTGCACCTGTCGCCCCTGGGATTCCAGATACTGGCTAAGGTTCTTACTGTCCCTATAGTGCCTTTTTTAGGCAGGGTTCATATAACAAATTCACCACCATAACAGGAAAAGGCAAGCAAAAACTGAGGGTAATGCTAATCAATGCTAGAAGTCTAAATCTAAAAATGCACTTACTCGAGGCACTCCTTAAAATGGAGAACATCGATATCTGTGCAGTGACTGAGACCTGGTTCAAGGCTCCAGAGAGCACCCCTGCACTACCAGGCTATAACTCATACCACACTTTTCGGTCATGTAACCAGGACCAAAACACCAAAGGTGGAGGTGTCCATATTCATTAAGGATATCAACACCTCCAGGCTAGTTGCTCAGAATAATGCAGCTGAGGTTATCCAAGTGCAACTATCTCTGGGCAAAACTGCAATCCAAATTGTAGCTTGCTACAGATCCCCCACCATGCCCCAGGATTCCCACTCCTCTTTTCTTGATGTACTGGAAAATATTAGGGTTCAACCAAACACCTTAATAATGGATGACTTCAACTACCCCACCATTAACTGGGAAAACTACTCGTGTACCAACTCCTTAGCTCAATGCTTTCTTGAATTCATAAACTCCAATGCCCTAGATCAACATATCCACACCCCCACCAGGGGCAACAATATCCTAGACCTAGTCATTACCAACATGAGTGACCGGTGTTCCACACCTGAAGTCAGCTCCTCGTTGGTCTGATCCAATCATAAGCTAATCACCCTTGATATCCACATCCCGCCCCCCCTCCCCATTAAGAAAACCACAGTAAAAAATTTCTCCAAAGCCAACTTCATGCTTCTTAAGACAGAAGTGAGGAACTTCATGACACCCATGCAGATGGACAATACAGTTACAACTGCTGAATCCTACACAAATGCACTCTATAAGCACTTACACGAGTGCATGGATTGTGCTATCCCAAACAGAACCAAGACACTATCCTCCAAAAAAGGAAGCCAATCTGGTTGTCCCTTGCCATAAACAAACTGTACAACAAAAGGAAGAAACTGTTGCAAAAGAGAGTAAAATCCCATGAGTGGAGGAGCTCCCTGGTCAGCCTCAGTAAGAAGCTGAGATCTCTTATAAGATCCTCCAAAGCTAGCTACGAAAACAAAATCACCACTAAATCCAAGGACAGCCACAAAGCATTCTATAGCTATGTCAAGAATCTAGATGGCAACACCCAGATCAGCTCTGAGTAACAGCACAAAGGCAAGAAAATTACAGAACCAACTGATATTGTCAACATCCTGGCAGATAGGTTCAGTGCTAACTTTACCCCCCTCTCACCCCCTAAAGGGCCCATATCTGTACAGGAGGAATGCAGAGTCCCTGTAATCACAACTACGCAGGTAAAAGCTGCACTCTCTAAAGCCAAAAACACAGCATCCATGGGACCGGACAACATCCCAGGCTGCATTTTACACAAACTTCAGAACAAACTGGCTCCCCACTTAAGCACCATGTTCAATAATAGCCTTGCATCAGGCTTTGTGCCCACTGAATGGTGCACAGCAACAGTTATCCCACTTCACAAAGGGAGAGCCACCACTGATCCCGGGAACTATCGACCTATTAGCCTGACGAGCCTGATCTGCAAGGCCATGGAACGTATCATCATGCAACGATTAAACAAAGACATTGGTAACCTCCAAACTCTGAATCCCACCCAGTTCGGGTTTGTGAAAGTCATATCATGCCTCCTGAACCTGATTGACTTCTTTGAGGCAGTCACCAAAGCCGTGGATGAGGGTAAGGTGGTTCACACAGCCTATCTTGACCTCGCCAAGGCTTTCGACACCATCCCCCATTCTGGAATTATAGCTAAACTCACTAAACTAGGTATAAATCCCTACGTCACAAGATGGGTTGCCAACTGGCTCACTGACAGAACCCACACTGTAAAAGTTGCAGACTCCAAATCTGACCTCAAATCAGTGACATGTGGAGTACCACAGGGTTCCATCTTGGAACCTCTCCTGTTTGGTATCTACTTCTCTGAAGTACAGGCTAACACAGAAGGCCTCTGGCTAATGACGTTTGCAGATGACTGCAAACTAGGAGCCATAGTCAAGTCCCCAAATAATGTGGACATCCTAAAGAAGGGCTGCACTGAGACAGATACCTGGTGTCAGAGCCATGGCCTCAAGCACAATGCCAAAAAGTGCAGTGTCATCCCCTTTGGTAAAAACTCTGTACCCATGAACTACCACATAGGCAGCAATCTACTTAACACCGAATGCGTGATAAGAGACCTTGGGACCCAGGAGGACAGTAGTCTCTCCTTTGATAGTCACATTGCAACAGTAGTCAGGAAGTCCTTCTACGTGGCACACCTCATCATAAAAGGGTTCTCATCCAGGAAAAAAAGAGGTCATTGTTCTCCTCTACTCGACACTCATTAGACCCATTATAGAGTACAATGCCCCTTTTGGAATGTACTTCACAACACATCTGCAGCAGCTGGAAAGGCCACAGAAGTACCTCACAAAGAGGATTACTGGCCTCAAACTAATGCCCTACACTGACCGCCTCAAAAAACTCCAGCTTTATTCTGTAGCATATCGCCTACTCCAAGGTGATGTCTGCCTAACATATAAAGCTATGTCAAACCCAGAGCTGTTGGACATGCTACACCTAAAGAAATCCCAATCCCTTTGAGCTACACGCTCTAGGGACCTAAACCTTGTCACCACAATAAACAGGACATGCTGGAGGGATAGATTCCTGTCCCAGAGACTTCCTATACTCTGGAACAAGCTACCCATCTATGTCAAGCAAAGTTCTTCATTAGCATTCTTCAAGAAAAATCTTGATGAGTGGATGGGAAATAGGAAATACACCCTGGGGATCGCTTCTGTGTCTCTGCTCGACAGTGGCACAGGAAAATAACTTTCTTGGGTGGAGTAAGCCATGGAACCTTGCTGGCTAGTCTTACGTAGGCCCTTGGGCCAATAGCCTAGTACCTACCTATGAACCTATGATAGAAGAAGTAAAATAAAGAATAAGAAGTTTAAAGGTACAGGACATGAAATGGGATGAAGTAACAGCCAGAGAGATTGAAATAAAGTTAAGAAAAGCCTCTAATTGGAAAACCCCAGGCCTGGATGCAGTACTTTACTTCTGGTTAAAAGTATTAACATCTTTGCAAGAAAGTTTAGCTATGAGTAAGAACTATTTACTGTATATGTGCACTCAGAACAGACACCAACCTGGTTAACAACAGGAAAAACAATGCTCCTGCTTAAGACTGAACCTGCAAGTTATCCTAAAAATTATAGACCAATAACTTGCCTTCCGACGACGTATAAATTATACACTGGAATTGATGCCAACTGAGTTTATAATCATTTAGAAGAAACTTCAATCGTGGCAATAGAATAAAAGGGTAATAAGATAAAGTCATATGGAACAAAGGATCATTTGTTGCTAAATAAAGTCATAATGGAGAACTGTAAAAAGGGGAAGAATCTAAGTATGGCATGAGTTGACTACAAAAAAAGCATTTGATAGTATCCCACATTCATGGATAAAAGAGTTCTTAAAAATGTATAAAGTACACTCGACATTGGTTGACTACATTACAGTGACCATGAAACAGTGGCAGACAACTTTGCAATTAAGCCATGATAAAGGACAAATTATTATTTCAGGGATAAAACGTCAAAGGGGGATATTCCAGGGTGACTCTCTGTCATCACTGCTATTCTGCCTTGCCGTTAATCCATTAAGCTCTCTACTTAACACATAAGGCCATGGCTATAATTTGGCTCCTAGAAAACAACAAAGTGTAAAGACCTCTCGTCTTCTCTTTATCAATGATTTAAAACTGTATAGCTCATCAGATGAGGAACTGAAAGCACAACTGCAAGTAGCAAAAACTTTTTCAGATGATATAAGAATGTCATTTGGTCTTGATAAATGTGCAAAAGCAACCTTTAAAACAAGAAAACTGCAGCACCAAGAAAACATCAGTTTGGGACAAGAATGTGATATAAAAGAACTTGAGCAAGAGGGAGTGTATACATATTTGGGAACTGATGAAGGATCAACAATAAAACATGAAAAAATGTGAATAAAACTTAGTAAGGAATATTTCAGAAGACTTAAATTAATCCTAAAACAGCACTGACATCTAGGAACAAAATTCAAACTATAAACCAATTTGCTCTTGCTGTCCTAATTTACAGTTTTGGAGTGACTGACTCTCTCCAAAATGCGTTGGATAGATTAGACAAGAAAACAAAAAGGATGCTTCATGCTCATCGAATCATTTATAAAAATCAGTGCATACCAAGATTTTATATTCCCTGTTCAGGAGGAGGTATAGGACTCCTTGAAATTGATTACATGTATAGATCTGCAGTTGTGGGAATGCATACATATCTGCTGATCTCGCAAGACCCAAACATTGTGAAAGTATTGAAACATGAGGAGAATAAATCTAAGATGACTTTCCTTCTTAGTCTAGCAGAAGCATATCGGCATCAAGCAGGAAAGGAAATCAAACCAGAAGTCGATAAAAATCGGGCAGCAACTAAATGTGCCAAAAAACAAAAGAAAGTATATTAGGTGAAGGATCAGATGAGAAGGCAAGAAATATGCAAAATGCTTAAATATAGTTGCAAGTATAGAAAACACCTGGAGGAACCTCATGTCGATCAGGATCGAACGCAGGAATGGTTCAGGAGAGGCGACTTCAAACCAAAAGATAAAAGGTTAATATTGGCAGCCCAAGATAGTGGGTTTATACACATTGGTTTACAAAGTCCATTGAACATGTGGGAGAAACAGACAAATGTAGGTTTTGTAAAATAGAATTGGAAACAGTCGCACACGTCTTTGCTGTTTGTGATATACTAATGGCAGGAGGACTGTATCCTGAAAGGCATAATAATGTGGCAAGACTGTTGCACTGGGGATTGTGCAAACATTGTAATACTAAAACAGGTGAAAGCACTAGAAACGAGCCACAAAGCATCATAGAAAATAATGAAGTCTACATCACATAGAATCACCCATTAGCAACAGTTCAAAAGATGGATGCAAGAAAACAGATATAATGGTCTATGAAAAGATAAAAGTAGCATTGATCATCGAAATCGCTACACCGATGACTCCAGTGCCTTGTGTACAGAGAGAGAAAGTCATAAAATATCAGGATTTGCACGCAGAAATGAGAGCAGTGTGGAAGAAAGATACCCAGACAGTCTCAATAATAATAGGAACAATGGGTCTTATAAAAAAGAATCTACAATCATATTTAGATATGTTACCAATACATGTAACTCCATATGAATTGCAGGAGGAGTCATTACTGGGCACACTGCGGATGCTGCAAAGAGCACTTCTGGCTGACATCAAAGATTGAAACAATACTAATTTCATGAACTTTAATCATACTTTGACTTAGGAATGGGGTCTATTCCAGTCATGGTATCAGAAACTCAGAAAATTTGGAGAAATCAAAAAGCGTGAACAATGTAAGGACATGTCCCACCAGGGATAGCTGCACTAGGGTTATTAAATAAACACTGTATATCAGTCTCATGTTTCTTATAATGACTATGTGCTAGACATTCTTTATCATTTCTGCCCCACTTACAGGAAACCAACGTAAAATATGGGAGGAACAGCAGTCAGCAAAAAACCACAAAAGATATGCAGCAAAATGAATGACCAAGTTGAAAAAATCCACTCGTTTATTTCCAGGTAAAGCGCTTTTCGTCTCACCAATAGTGAGACTTTCTCAGACATAAAACCAGACTCCATTAACTTCTTTTATAAATCATACTAAGTACCAATTAACTCACCTAACTAAAATTATATATGAATACAGAGGTATATATATATATATATATATATATATATATATATATATATATATATATATATATATATATATATATATATATTTGAGGTTTATTTTAGTTAGGTTAGGTTGGGTAAAGTCATGACAACTGTAATAATAATGTGGCAAGACTATTAGGTTGTCTATAACTATGAGGCAACCCTGGGTAAGTGAATGCTTTCACAAGTATTGAATTACTATTTTATTTGTTGTTTTAATTGTATCAATTGAGTTAATTGGTACTTAGTATGATTTATAAAAGGAGTTAATGGAGGTAGGTTTTATGTCTGAGGAAGTCTCACTATTGGTGAGACGAAAAGCGCTTTACCTGGAAATAAATGAGTGGGTTTTTTCAACTTGGTCGTTTATTTTGCTGCATATCTTTTGTGGTTTTTTGCTGACTGCTGTTCCTCCCATTTTTTATGTTGGATTCGTATTTAGTTTGTTTCCTGTCATTCTCTTGTTATAGCCACTTACAGGAAACACAACATTCCTAGTATATTATGATAGTACATCACTTCTAATACATTTCCATCTTTTTTTACAACAACCTCTTCCAGTTATTTGGGTGGTATTTTGTATTATGTCACAAAATAACAAACATCTTTGTTTCATGTGCAGGTATGTGTCTTTTCTTTATAGTTACAGACCTATTTTTTTAGGAAATATTTCACATCAATGTTATATATTATGTTGTACACATCTTTACGTACCTGTATATCATAACCACTCTGATAGTATGGTTTTATATCTTTGGCTTCATTCAGAACATGTCATTTATCACTTAAGATTTTTTTGGGCCCACAATAAATCCTCTTAAGTGTGCACACCATATGGCAACAGGGTGCCCGATAGAAATATGAAGAGGTGCAGTATTAGTCCTTTATTTCCTATATTTATCATATATTGATTATGTCAGTAATCTAAGTCAAATCTAAAAATGTAATTGAATTATAACAGATAAAAGTGAAAGTAAAACCCAATCTATTTTGTTCTAAATCATGAATAAACCGACTGAACTTTGATAAATGTCCTTCCTACAGAAATACGAGATCATCAATATAACAATGCAATAACTTTACATTCAGAAATACTGAATGGCATGTATACATTCACTGTCAACTAGTCCCATAAAATATTAACAAAGGAAACAAAATGTGTCCCCATACCAGTACCTCATTTTTCTAAAAATTTGCTGACCATTAAACTGATAAAAAATGTTTTGTGGACAGATTAATGTTAATTCACATATGTAATAGGCCTTGGGGGCACCACCTAAGAAATAATTCAGGGCTTCTGTCCTACAATTGAATTTGATATTAATTTATTAGCATAAAGACTGTTCATATCCATACATAGCCAAAGTATATCCACAGTCTAACAATTTTTTTAAATTTCAGTAAAATAGTCACTAGAATCTCTAATATAGATAAGAACCTTCTCAACATGTTCATTCAGAAAACTACTAATTATGTTTTCCAAATAGCTGCCACAAACTCACAGTAGTTATTTTTGGTTATAATGAAAAAAACAGGAATTCTGTTTTTTTTCCATATTTGTTTCTCTCCGATCCCATGCCAGCTGTTAAGCCTTCCCCACCTGAATGCGACTCATTAATTCCTTAATAGTGAATTCCTCAGTCTTTCAGGCCCTCACAGGGAGAGAGACACTATCATCCTGGCAGACATCAGGGTGTTTGAGCTCTTGCCAGCACCCCATCAATAAAAACTTTTAGAATTTTCCTAACCCTCAATGTTTGCAGGTTTATGATTTAACAGTGCAATCCTCCCCACTCACTAATGAGAACCTCCAACATACCATGACTTGATGGGACAAAAGCCTACCTCCAGAATGCCTACTCTGCTTTGCCCTTCATCTGACAGGCACATATATAATGAATACATCCTACTCTCTGCACCAGGATGGACATACCTAGATAGTCAGGTTGCCTGGGCTGTAGTCGGAGCTTTGGCCCTCTGCAACACCCGTGCAGGATAAGACCCTCTACAACACTAATGCTGGCTAAGAATTCTGGTTTTGCCTTGTTAAAATAATTGATCAACTGTTTTGTTGTTAAAAAATAAACACCTTAATGTACCAAATTGTCAATATTTATATTAGATGTTTCCCATAATGTCTTGTTAATAGCTTCTTAAATATTACCCTTTAGCTGGCTATAGTACAGTTTTTTTATTCTAATCTGTTGAGCTCAACTATACTTTACCCCTTACCTCTAGGTCTAATAATTTAAGATGAGAAGTTCTATAAATTAATTGTTGAACATTCTCCTGTATTCAAATTATAAAGAATCTTATTTTGTCCCAGTCCCCGTCAATAACTACACATCACATCGAATGACATTTGATGACCTTTATTAAACTTCATACATAGCTCTGATAACCAATATTTATTAATTACAACTGGACATAGTATAGCTGATTTTAATCACAGCATAAACATCCATGTAATGTTAATTAGAACATCAAGACCACTCTCATCCTGACCCAGGAAGCAGCGTCCATACCTCCCCTCACTTACTTTACTTATGAAGCAGCGTCCAACAACTCACTTCATATACTATTTATTACATTACACACCCAACCAAATAAGTCAAGACAGCATGCCTTACTCATCCTGACCCAGTAAGCAGTGTCCATAACTCAACTCACTTACTTTACTTATGAAGCAGCATCCAAGAACTCACTTCATATACCATTTACTGAATTACACATCAAACCAAATAAGTAGCCTCCTTAACCTCCGCTCACTTATATTTACCATTTAAACATCCAGCCACCAGAGGGGGTCAGAAGAGGGCAAGCCTGTCCCTCTTCTCCACCCTACCTAGACTCAGGAAACAGCCACAATCCCCATCAATCCACCAAAAAAGGGGAGGGAGGGTGAATAACAAGTTCATGCCAAAATGTGATCCCTTACCTAACTATACTTGCCTAAACCCTTTAAGCTCCTCCCCTTTACCTCATTTCCTCCCAGTCATCCCTCCTTCCCATTTAACTCTTTTATCCCCCCCACCCTCCTAACTCCAACTGCTATATTTGTCCAACCCCTCTGAAGATGTCCCTGGACAAATTGGTCTGTTAACCAAACCTCATTTGTCCCGGTCCCCTTCAATAACCACACATCACACCGAATGACATTTGACAACCTTTATTAAAATTCATACAAGCTCTGATAACCAATATTTATTAATTACAACTGGACATAGTATAGCTGATTTTAATCACAGCATAAACATCCATGTAATTTTAATTAGAACATCAAGACCACTTTCATCCTGACCCAGGAAGCAGCGTCCATACCTCCCATCACTTACTTTACTTATGAAGCAGCATCCAGCAACTCACTTCATATATTATTTATTGCATTACACCCCCAACCAAATAAGCTAGGACAGCGTGCCTTACTCATCCTGACCCAGGAAGCAGCATCTATATTTCAGCTCACTTACTTTACTTATGAAGCAGCGTCCAAGAACTCACTTCATATACCATTTATTGAATTATACCTCCAACCAAATAAGTAGCTGCTCACTTATATTTACCACTTAAACATCCAACCACCAGAGGGGGAACAGAAGAGGGCAAGCCTGTCCCTCTTATCTGCCCACCAGCCTAACCAGGCTGTTCCCCCTCTCTTCTACTAGAATTTCAACAGTCTAACCACCCATTCAAAGGGAAAAGGTGATTCAGCCAAACATCATTCGGTGTACCCATCATCTCTAAACCCAACTGGATCATTATCAGCAACCCCAAAAGCCCTGTCATATGAGCACCAAAAGCCACCACTTGACTAACAGTTAACCAATGATCCCTTTCCCCAGTACTAATTAACCATATCTTTGCATAATTAACTTCTTACTCATTCAAACAACAAATATTAACCTTGTAATGAGCCCTGATACATTGCCTGCCCTAGGAAACAGAAAAACATTAAACCCAATGCCACATGAACCCATGCAAGGGCAATTGCCTACCATCCTCCTAACAGCCCTATATCATAAAGTCCAAAAGCAATCCCGTCATCCCTCCAACTAGCCAGTACCAGCCTAGCACATAGTGACTATCCTGGCCTTTAATGACCCTCAAAACACTTTTGAAATGATTAAACACAGTCATAAAATAAATGCCACAGAAATTGTAACCCCCCTGAACTCCATGTCCCAACACCAATACCCACAGCAAAACCCATCTTGACAATAGGAAAGATTGTCCATCTTCCCTCTCAACCTACTGCTACCCTCCCTACCAATGCCCACTAAACCAAATTAATTCACTCAACCTTGTCATTCATGCAACTAAATAATCGTAGCTACATCCTCCTGACAAATTGAACTGCCTTACCATGCTACCACACCTGTCAACTAAACTTTTCATCAAAATGCCTCCCATCAACCACTGAAACTCACACCTAAGTAATCTAGCCTCGCCTTACCATATGTTCAACTAAAAAAGAGGTGCCCCAAACTACAGCAGCAAACCGGCAACCTTAATCCAATGCAATATACTTCCGCAAAACAGACAACACAACCCCTCCCATAGCCACTTTATACAACTGAAATTAACCTTAACTCCAACACCCTCTAAACCTAGTCAATGTTACATTGAACTCCAAATCTCATCATCCCTGACTCGACTCATCATCCACCAAACCACAAACAACCCCCAAATTATACCCCCATACCCAACAACTCCTGTTAAAAATGTGTAAACAGATGCAAATCCCCATGACCAACCCTATCCACCTGCCCCAAAGGCCATCCCCATGAATTAACCCAAAGGTAACACACTGATAAACTACACAACTTATTAACCCCTACCAAATAACCCACTTAAAGTGGCCAAATTTACACCCTTCCCAAGTATTGAACCCAGGACCATGTCAACTACAGCATAGGGCATTGGCCCACTAAGCCAACATAGCTCTAAATCTGCCATGATTTGTTAAGACGCCACAATTTATAAAAATGGACCAAAACTATGAAGCCAGATCTGAATATTCTGCAGCATTTGTGCAGATAAAAAGGTATGACTCATCCCTGTGACCCCATTAAGAAGAAAGCAGCAGCTGGACTACATACTGTGTACCCAACCAACCCCACTGCCATCCCAAAAGCCTGATCCCATCAACAAGTTCCACCCTCCATGACGACAGAGCAAGGGCCCATCCTACAATCCCCCCTTTTCCCCATCCTGCACAATATGGGGCTTCAAACCAAAATGTGTCCCACATACTATAAAAGTGCATGCTAACACAAATGTGTTCGACACCCCCCCCCCCCAATTTCCTATTTGGGCCAAAAACCACCAAAGATGGAAAACCTTCAACCATTGCTCCTACAAACCCAACGCCAGGAACACAACAGATCCCACAGCTGCATGAGTTGTCCTCAGACATGCAGTCTGCACTCTAGTGTCTGATACCACTTTACTCAAGACACTTTACTCAAGACTTCCCAAAACCACAGTTTTATGAAAACGTACCAGCACTTTAAACCACACATACCTCTCTACACCGTAAACCTAGATAAAAATGTCTGAATCAGTCTTCAATGCTTTGACACTAATTTGCCAAAAAACAGTCATGGAAGCTGGACCAATTGTGAAGTAGAAAACAAGTCCTAACATGGAGAGACAAAGGCTCAAAACATACCTCCTGACCTCTTAAAAGAAGTCTGGACAAAATCCTACAAAATGGGGGGACAAAAGCCCAAACACTGGACACATTCCAAACACTGCCTCCACAAACCCAAAGGGATGCAAGAGAAACAAAGTCCCACATACCCATCTGAATGATTCTAATCCTGAAACTCAACCAATGTCATCATTCAGCACCTTCAATCCTAATATCCCAGTGATCCACCCCTCCTGCCACAGCAAATCCCATTCCCTACATAGAGCCTAACATAAAGAAATTCAGCACACCTGTCTGTTCACATGTCCACACAGTACCCTCATATCACCAACAGTCAAAGCCAGAATGAGGAGGTTCGCATCCCGACCCAACCCCCAATTGTGTCACTATCTGTGACCTCACTCCATGATGCTCCACCAGTCACAACCCTTTTGCAGCAACAACCATCACCTGATGAGACCACCTCCTCCGAACCACCAACCAATATGAAGTCTGCGTAGACACCATGTATGACCTCCTTGCATAGCAATCCACCAGCCGAAATCCCCATGGAAGTACAATCTGCAAAGTCAAACTAGTGTAAATCAACTGAAATACAGAACACATTTAACAACAACCTACCCACCCTCAGACTATCCTAAATATATCCACCGTCCAAAGCCACCACCAAGTCCCCGATGAAGAACTAAGCCTGCCAAACCTTTACTTACAGCTGTTAAATGCACAATGCATACACACTTAACCAGTAGTCTTCACGGGGACTCCTAACCTGTAAAACACACACACTCTCTACAAAGTCATAGCAAACCCATCCAATGAACCAAGAAATCCACAGAAAAAAAAAAAAAAACAACCCACACAAACTTGACCTTCAGTGTAAATCTTGACAGATGAAAGGTGCAGATGCCTACTGTAATATCAGCAAGATCACTGCTCCTTCAGCCGTAGTACATCACATACATACCTCTCAACCCCCTGAGCAAAATCCAAAGCCATAAACACCAAATAGAAACAATGTAATTATTGCTCTTACAAACTCAGGTTAATAAAATTACAGATTTAACATTATGTTTTCTGAAGGGTATGAAGTCTGACGCTCAAATGTCTGTCATTTTCTGACATCAACCCCTCCCCCCCAAGTGTGAGTCAAACTATGGACATTCTGCAAAATCTGTACCATTGAAAGGTATAACAACATCTGTAAGAGGCAAGCAATAAACCACCCTTTCTTCCAAATATTCCCCAAGAAATCACTCAAAACCTGGGAAAAGAAAATGACTAACAGCAGCTCAGCTGAGTAACAAACTGCCATTACCTTCCACCAAAATGAGACTTTATGATTAAAGGACCCGACAGCAACAGCCCCAAACAATGTCAAACCACTTCACTGTCCTACCTTATAAAGTACACCTAAGAGACAGTGCCCCCAAGTGGCCCTGGAATAATTCAGTATGGCATAGGCCCCCATGTGAAACACACTTCATGGTGCTGTGTAAATTACTCATGCTGCAAGGATATCATTCACCAAGATATACCCAACGCACCACGTGGATGTACAGCCAGTAGCCGATATCTGCAGGCCTCCAACAGTTCACAAACAAAATCAAGAAATCTGTAACAAACTATCAATAAAGGGGGGACAAAGGCTCAAAACTAGGGACACTTTTTAAATGTTACACTCACAAACCTGAAAACCGATAAAACATGTTCCTTACCACCTTGAATTTTCTGAAGGGCATGAAGATCAAAACTCCAATGCCTGTCACTATTCTCCTCCTTCAACTCTCAATACTCTGCCAGAAAGCAAAACTTTACTAGAAAGGGCACAAATATGAGAGAAAATCTGAACATTCTGTGAAATTTGTACAGCTGAGAGGTATGCTCGAACAGTTCTAAGCACTGTAACGCATGCGCGGAAAGCAACCATGCCCTAGAGCCCACGAAACTCGCTAAGGGATCAGAAAACAAAACCACCACCAACAAGCTAACTGAGGGGAAAGAAAACACCTCAAAATATCACACTCCCGCACAATCAAAGACACAAGAAAATGCTCGCTTTACTAAGCAAACGATCCCAGCGTACAAACACCGCAGCTTTCAGACTTGCAGGTTTGCAATGATACAATAAGCCACCACACTCAAAAAGGGTCGAGTATGTCGGCTTCACAAGTAGGTAATTAATCAAAACCAGACAGCCCCCACTCCACCAATGCGGGTCATATGGCCAAAACACAGCCAAACTGAGCTTTGGATTACAGGGAAAGCCATTATACTTACATTGGTTTTGTTGCATGATAGCTGAGTAAGTTTTACTCACTAAACAAGGGAAAACATTAAAAATGGAGCAATCTACAGCAGGTGTGGCATAAAACTTAGGTGGGGTTGTCATGCATATTTTAAACAGGGTGATTGTGAAACTGTTTTTGTACAGTCTCAGTCCTCATACTCTTGAGTGACTGTTAAGTAATCAGATGTATAAATGAAAATGTGTCAGTTAGAAGAGAACATTAAAGCTATAAGCTGTTTCCTGAGGTGCCAGGTTTGATTCCTTCAGCCACAGTTAGTATAACAGGATGGCTGTGAGCAAATCATTTAACCAGGCCTGAGTTTAAAACGGTCCATGTGGATCACTGCTCTGCCTTGGTAAAAAAAAGTTTTTAATTTAAAATAGGTATATACATTTTATTATCATAATGTGCTGTCTCCAAGCTTCAGCTTCTTTTAAGATTTAATTATGTGTTCTTATTTTTCCTTGTTTTCCATCACTTATAATCTATTCACTTAGGTAAACTTTATGCATATGGAAACTTTCAAAAGATGTAGAAAAAGTTATTATGTTTAATACAGTTTAGAAAATGGGTTTGGAGAATCAGCAGTCAATATTAGACACGATGTTTCAAATGGGTCCATTAATGTACAAGATAAAAAGACAAGCAGCTATTCAAGTTTGAAATACTTTACTGAAGCTACCATTTCCTTTTCTATTGCTAGCTGTGGCTCTCAAAAAGCCATGGTTAGTGAGCAGGAAGAAATAAAATAAAAATAACAAAACTAACTGCAGCAGTACCAGCAATGCATAAAAAAATGTGGCATTTCCTTTCCCCTTCAGTAGTGACAGCATTTTGGAAATGTAGTAATCAAGTGGAAGAAAAGAAAAAAAGAACAGAAACAAGCAACTACAGCACCAGTCACAATGTACAATGATGCGCGTAAGTGTGTGTGTGTGTGTGTGTGTGTGTGTGTGTGTGTGTGTGTGTGTGTGTGTGTGTGTGTGTGTGTGTGTGTGTGAGACACAAAGAGAAAGAGAGACAGAGAGAGTTAGGAGTTGTAAAGCCTTGCTCTGCATTTATATGACAGCAGTGGCCTAAAATATGTTGCTATTGCTTTACTTTATGTATTTCTTTATTCATTTGACCAGAATAAAACATCCAAAGGGTATATGGACAACAAAGTGGCTGTTATCGCTAGCATGAGTGCATGTGTGTGTGTGTGTGTGTGTGTGTGTGTGTGTGTGCGCGTGTATGCGTGTGTGTGTGTGTGTGTGTGTGTGTGTGTGTGTGTGTGTGTGTGTGTGTGTGTGTGTGTGCGTGTGTGTGTGTGTGTCAGAGAGAGAGATACAACTTATATGTAATTATGATATGCATTCTGATATACTATGCGTTCAATTCTCGTCTGGAGCGCCTTCTGTGTGGAGTTTGCATGTCCTCCCCACGGTCGAGTGATGATAAAGACATGCAGGTAGGTGCAAGTGTGAATGGGCATGCCTTCTTTGAAGGTTGGGCGTCGGGCTGGCAACTCGGCACTGTAAAAATTCACTGCCAATCATGAGCAGACCGGAGTTCTGCTGTGGCGACCCCTAACCGAGAAAAGCCAAAAGACTATAATAATTCTGATATACTATGCAGGTCAGTTTATGTTGCAACAAGGAAAAAAGAACTTTTAAGAATATCTGAATTAATGATGACCTGAAGACCAGAATCTGTTTACAAAATAAACAAATCCTGTAATTCAAGTCATCATTACTTCCAGCATTTAGCAGATTTCTTCATTTATCCATACTACAGATATATTAGTTTAAGGGGTGTTTTATATAAATTACATTTTCATTGTCTAGTGTTGCGAAGCAAGGCTACAAGGCTATTGGCTGTGTTGATCTGTGCTCTAACAGCACTGTTGAGAGGTCAGTATAGATTACTAAAATTTGTATCACTCATACAGTTGTATTTATTATTTTCATTTGAAGTTTGGTTTACTATATTATGAGGGTAGTTTTCTTTAGTAGCTGACAATTTACCTCAGTGAAGATCTTGTACATCAGTGACACTGTATTAAAGTTCCTCTCTATTGCGTTACACATAACAGTTGAGAAAATGTCAACAGCTTGAAGCCTTTTTATCTGTTGAGGGGACTCATGGATTTAGTTTTGTGAGTGAACTAACTTCTTTAAGTTTATTGGGCTCAACCTGTACTTTTTTCCTTTGTGGAATAGGGCAATAAGTCCTGACTCTTGCCTTTTTAGCCCCTTTCTTTAATAAAAATATATAAGAAATACAAATATGATGGTGCAAGGCAAGCCTTTGTGTGACTCTGACCAGCACTAATAATGATATACATTCCAGCTCAGATTTAAAGCCAAATAAAAGTATTTCTCTTTCGCCTCCTTACTCTGGAGTTTAAGTATTTAATTAGCAGTGGTATGCAGCAGAACACAGTCTCCATATGGGGGGCCATGGGGTCTTCTTCTCTTCCAAAAATGAAGACCTGTATTTCCTTATTTTGACTTATGCATATGCCTGTATTTCTAGTGTTGTAATGGGATGACTCTTCAGAAAGTGTACCTGTTCGGTGGCCTTATTTTGAAGAAGTCTGATTTAGTAGTTGAGGCTTCTATGTATTTACTTTTTTGCTTTTTCAAACATTCTGCATGCCCATATGCATGTATTTATATGCATTGCCTGATGCTTGCATTTTGAACATTTTGCATGCTCAAAATGAAGTATAACATATTGAATAATGCACTGTGCTCTCTTCAAAAATAATAGATAGCAATGTGTCTAATTTTTTGTTTCAACAGCTTGTTCACTTCAAATTCATTTGAAACTATTGCTGATGGTGCATTTCATGGACTTCCACAGTTGGAATATTTGTAAGTCTTGCTCACAAACATTTTTTGTTTCTTAAATTTTAGAATGTTATATGCACCGAAGGTTACATTTATGATGTTTTCTTCTGATAGATTTATTGAGAACAACAAAATTCAGACCATCTCAAAGAATGCTTTCCAAGGATTAAAGTCATTGATTTATTTGTAAGTATGTCTTCATGTTCTTTACTGCAACATAGTGGAATTTTTTAAATACTTTTCATTAATGTCTTATTGTTGTTCTTACATTTTATTTACTTGTGTTGCTTTACTTTTGATCAGTGATTGATCTATTGATTGGTTGCTAATCAACAGAATAACGCTAACCTGATGTAAACTTAGTTAAGTCACAAGAGTAGACAAAGGTTTAGCAGTAAAACATGACCTGTGCAAGTATAAACAGAATTCAAGTGCCATAATGATATGAATGACCAAACATTTTGGCAGAATTCTGTACAATAAGTTTATCTATGCGATCTGTGCTTGCAATGTGTATCAAGAATCAGTGTGGTGAATTAAGATATATTTAAACAGGACAGAAGTTGTTTTAAAGATTGAATATAGCTATTTCACAATAAAGTACAAGGATGGAATAGAAATACTGAGATAAAAGTGTATTCACAGACAAGGTACATGGTAGTGTACAACCATTATGCCCACTGTTGGCTGTATATAATCCAGATGTTAGAGCGATTCACAGAAGAAAACCACGTTAATGACTGACTGCATATATGTTTCTTTCCTCTGTTGGTCCCAGTGTCCAGAGGCATGCACAAGGCAGATATCACAGCCCTGTGTGCAACCACCAGTGTTGTGCTTGAGCTTCTGATCCACATATTCTACACACTTCTGTTTGAGCTTCTGATCCACATATTCTACACACTATAAATTATGTTTGGTAACTGTGCTCACATCCAGCATGTTACACCTGCTTACACATGCATTAGCTCTATGGCAGAACTATAGGCATTTACTGAGGTTGTGAATGCTGTAGTGCTGCTACCTAGTACAGTTTGGCATCTCCCTTGTCCAGGTAAAATTCCATCTTAGTCTACTTTGGGATACGGCATGCTGTTTTTCCTCCTTCTGAAACATTAGGCTTTGGAGCAGCTTTTGTTTTAAACAAAGAACTGGGTATCAGAATGCACACCTTATGCCAATAATATGGCTGCCAGAAATTCTTTAAAGGCACTTCTTCATTTGACATGTATGCAGAGCAGGGGTGAATTACTTATTATACAGACAGGGGGGATTGGCTATGGTTCTGGCTCCTATTGGTTGGAACAGTGTTAAAGTGGGTGTTTGACCCACTACAGAGTGCAGTTGACCCTATTTTCCTGTGAGCTGAATATTTTATACAGTGTCTGTGCTGCAGATGCAGTTAAATGCATTGTTTTCCTTGTGAAATAAATTATGCTTTCTGAAGATGTTGTTGCTGAGCAGAACACTATTGCTTTGGAGCATCATGTAAATTGTGAATGTTGATCCGGGGCTTCATTTGCATACATAGTGTACCAGTTGTGCATTCCCAACCTTCCACAGACAAATATAGATATAGATATATAGGGAGAGAGAAGCAAAGACTTGACTAGGTACAACCTACAGAGTAGGGATACTTATATATCTTACTTTTGTGGTTCTAAAAAAGGCATTTATTGCCCAAAGTATTAAATGGCAGCAGAGTATGTCAGTAGACTGTTCCTCCTTCATATTTCAAGGATACAAGACAGTGGCTTGGCTGAATTTGTAAGCAGTTCATAAAGATATTGAGTGTCAATTTAAATTAAGAAAGAGGAAAATCAGAATAGAAAGCTGTATATTGATTAGCAAAGGTTTAAGTGTTGATCTGCAATTCTGCTAACAATATAATTTTATATATATACTATTAACACAAGCATCTTTTTAGCACCAGAAGATGAAAATGATGAGGTGTATATAGAGATACTGGTCATGTACATAACACACTACTTAATATGGAGTTGTTAACATCTGTGCATGGGAAATTTGGAAACCTATGAAAATATCAATGCAAATGCTTCTACAAGCACCTGTAAGGTTTTATGCTGCTGTGTGACTGCTGGAGTAAATAGCCATTATGTGACTCTATAGGTACTGTTTTAATGATCTGTGGATGTTTTGTGTCCTGGCATTCCAGTAGCAGTATATAACAGTGCAGATCTGGTCTGATGAAGTCTGCATGTAGCAGATGAAAGGGCTTACCACTGTTTTTTAAAAACTACGTGATTTTATTGAAGTGTATGAGCTTTTCAAGCATTTTTGTGCATTAAATTTGGTTTTTATATCCTATTCGAGTCCAGTATCACTCACAGCCTTCTTACAGTAGCTTGGACGGAGTTCCGTCTAATTATTCGTTTCTACATTTAAAATGCTGACAATGTTTGGTCATGAACCCATGTTTTTTATTCTAGAAGTTTCTGTCCTTTAGAAAATCAGTGAGCCTTTCCCTCAGGATTTCTCACTATGACTTCCTAGTCCACCATTATTAAGCTAACAGCCCTGTGTTTCCCCATATTCCCTGCTGAACATGGCTTACCCAAGGGTACTACTCCTGCTGTTCCAGTCATTAGGCAGTTATGTATTCCTTGGTCACTGATATTAGGGTCATAGGTTTGACTGTTAAGTCTATAGCATACTGAAACTAGTTCTGGTGACATACAGAGATAAACCTCAGGTGGCCCAAGTTCAGTTAGCTGCCTGGGTGATTTATGGAGTCAGCAGGAAAGGACAGACACCCCCATCCTGAGATGGAGAGCAGGGATAGTGGAGCAGAATGTTTACTGCTACAAAACATAGGAGGGGCAGTATTGTAAAAATATCCTAGGGGTGGGCTTTTGGTTCTCAAAGCCACTGTAATATGAGTGGGTTATCTCCCTGCCTGGGGGATGTGGTTAGGCCATGCAAATATCCACATAGGTAGGATGCTGATGAGGACACTGCTGTAACACGTGTCTCTTTTGTCAAGTATCTGAGAGAGCTTCCACTCCTTTTATTGAAGTAATTATGTTACTCAGATTGCAATCATCAACACATCTGTTTATCCACAATCCATTTCCAACTTTTATATTAAAGAACAACACTCAAAAAGAAGTGGACCCTATTTAGTCCTCCATGGGACATCACTGGTAAACCCTACTGGGATAGACAGGCAACAAAGAAAAATACAGCATATTCAGTCTCTCTCAGAGTTCTTAAATTAGTATCCCAAATATTACTGCTGGGATAGCTTGAGGATGACATCACTTTGTGTCATCTGACTCTATCCCAGGTGAAAAGCAACCATTGATGCAGCTGGTAGCATTTAGTATCTACCTGTGAAAATACATAAAAATAAAGGCTTTTGCTCAGATCTGTGCAGCTGTTGGAAGTCATAAAACAATAAACCACTTCCATATCTCAAACCTAGTAATTATTTCTCTTTCAAAACACAGAGAGCTCCCTAGTGTAGACATCCTGTCTCTCCTGCTGCCATAAAGTAATTTAAATTCAGCTATTTTTCTGAAATTAACCTCTTGTATTCCAGTTTCCATTGTTAAAATATATACATTTAAACAGTTAAAATAGTGCTGGTACATTTCTGTTCTACATACATACATACAAATATTTCAAGCATGGGCATTAATGCCCTTCTAGTTTGCCAATATACCAAAACACTTGTTCCCATAATTAAAGGTCAACCGCACCCACAGACTCAAAAAACATGTTATTTCATCATGGTTTGGTGTTTCCTACATGTTAACACCACTCTGGGTCTATATAGAGCTTTTTAGATATTTTTATAAGCAATTTCTCACTCTGACCACATGGGGTCTGGTATCTTGAAATAATTCAGACTGTTTAGTCTGCCTCTAAGTATCCTAGAATGCATTGTTTGTCTCCAAAAAATTGCATCAGATCTGCCACATTTTCCCCAAAGGTCCTGTCAGTGCACTGATTTTACAGACATTCACTGCTGTGTTATAGTCACCTACTTTTGGTAAAAATGTTGTCCTTTTTCAATGACTACTTCAAACACAAGCAGTGCAAATGCTACAGAACAGAAATGAAAATTGCATTTTATTGCTCTTACTTCTTAGAAATGTTAACTTTGCTTTTGTGAAGGTTGAAATCTAGTTCTTCAAGGTATCTCCCCTTCCCCCTTCACAAATACCTTCCCTAGCTGTCAAAGAGCTAAGGGTAATTTGACCCATAATCTGCATGTGATTGACAGCTCACAGCAGGTGACCAGACTAATGTACTGTTTTCTTGTTAGCCTTTCCTTCCTTACAGTGGGAGACTTTTTTGTTGCACTCCTCCTGTCAAATTTAGAACCAAGCTCCATAACACTGGGAATAATCACTGTTTTGCAAAGCATCAAACTCCCACTTATTTTTCCTTCCTGTTTGGTTAAATAGCTAACAAATGATGCACTATAAACACAAAATATTTCACAGACTTGCATGACAGCACCCACATGCTTTTTTTAAGTGGTAATTTAAGAAAATTAAGGTACTGCGTACTTCTTGTAATCTGATGTAGTGTTGTTGATTAATTGTGACAGACATCTGCTTCTTATGTAAAACCATGCAATTAATGTCAATGCATGGTCATTGCAAATTTATGCTCTTAGTTTTTGCAGCTGTTACTGTGCTTCTGCCTGTACTATGTCACATATCGGTAGGGTTCTTCAGAAAAGTGAGATTATAGTTTGACATTTTTGCCAGGTTAAGAGTGAGCTGGGTAAGGCAGCTCTGACATCACAATGTGGGAGGTCCACTGGTTCTTCTATATAGCATGCAAATCAGGCAGGGATTAAATCACTTTGGGGGAGGAAACGTCCCGGTAGCTAGAGCAAGAGCTATGGCAGATGTGACATCATCATTTCAGAGCCAGCTAGAGGTTTTTCAACTTAGTTTTCAAAGTGAAAGTAAAACAGTATGGAAAGGTAGGAAGCCTAACAGGGAAAACAGTTGATTGGATTAGTTTTTAAAGCTGCATGGGTGATTTTTCGTGTCTATATCAATTAACAGGGACTAAAAGAGATAGCAGGTTGAGCAATCTTCTTTAATATCCCATTGTTGTCCTTTAAGTGTCCAGACTTAAAAATATCTAAACTAGGACTTGCTTTAATGTAATTAGGTAGTCTGTTCCATGCATCAGCTACTCTGTCCAAAAACCAATTAGTACACTTCTCATTCCAACAGAATCTTCTACATAGTTTGTCTGATGATTCTCCAGTACTTTTTGATAACCCCAAACATTCACAGAGGTAGCTGTCTCTAAATGCCATATATACCTGAATAAGATCTCCTCTTGGATATCTGTAAGAGACACTGTTCAAGTTCAGATATTTTAGTCTTTCATAGTATCTTAAATTTTCACATCCATGGATGTCCTTGGTATATTTCTGCTGTACTCTTTCCAGTTTATTCATGCTTGTTGTCTTATAGGGTTTCCATATTGTTATTCCATACTCATGTTTGGGTCTTATGTAGCTAACAAACAATGACTTCATTATTTTTGATTTCCTAGACTTTATAAATCTTTTTATACAACCTACAGTTCTATAACTATCATTAACCAATTGGTTGGCATGATTAGAAAAACTCATAGCTGAATCTACCCATATCCCCAGGTCCTTAAATGAGTCTACAGTTTCAATCACTGTGTGCTGTATTAAATATTTACCTTTCAATTTATGTCTCCCAAATCTCATATGCTCCGTTTTTGATGTATTTATCAGCATATTATTCTCCTGTGCGCAGATGGTCAATTTAGTTAAGTTACTTTGCAGACATGCCTTATCTTTGGTGCTGCTCTTTTGTATTGATTAGTTTTGCTTTTTTCTTTGCATAAATATTGCACCATATTAAATCTCTTTTTCTCTCCCATGTCCATATTTCTTCTTCAGATGTCTCCTGCTCCTTTTGTTTCTCCTTACTTGGGGGACTCATTGTTCCATCATGCTGTGATATAACCTCTGTTAGACTTTCTACACTAAATCCTTCACTTTGTAGGTATTACATAACTTCAGCTTCTATTTTTTAACTTCTACTTTACTAATCTTCTGTTCTGCATTCCCTCTTCGTGGTCTTATTTTTTTGTTGTGAAATTTTCCTTATCTGGATGCCTTTGCCTGTATTTCTCTTTGGATATATTTGGGGCTGTTTTTTTTTTTTTTTTGTACTGATTAATATGGTTTCTCCTTTGAATAAATACTGCATGATATCAGATCTCTCTTTCTTTCCCATGTCCGTATTTCTTTTTTTATACTTTTCAAAAATCTCTAGATTTTGTTCTTCATATTTTTTGCACTGCCTCGGTCACTTCTTTTTCCAAATGGCCAAAGGTTTACTGGTCTATATAATGTGTTTAAATGTGTATAAATCCATTGTATTAACGAACACAAATTTTTATTTGGAGATTCTGACCGTTTTTCTTGTGCAAGTATTTCTTTAATTTCTCTCTTAATCTTTTTGTATATCTTCTGTCTGCAAATTCTGGACTTGCTACATAATAGTAACAATACATAATTACCTTCTTATCCTTGGTAGTCCACTCTATCATCTTTATGGATTTTTTTTGGCCTATCAGATTTTTGTGATTTTTGTGAGGATCTTCCTATAATCCTGTAATCAACTCTACCTGTCTATGCTTATATATTACTGGCTCTGAGTAGCAACACCAGCACTCTTGGACCACCCATGAAATGATATTTGTAAATTAAATGCCAAACACTAGTAAAAACTCTTGTTATGATCAAAATTTCATCACTTTTGCGAAAAAAACATCTTCAAGTTCTATGTACCAAACAACAAATCTTCATGTTGCGATTAAAAATAACTTCACTTCTTAGTAGAAAAATAACAAATTTTTATTGGGTGAAACATATAAATAGGTATTTGATGTATTTATCAGCATATTATTCTCCTGTGCCCAAATGATCAATTTATTCAAGTTCTTTTGCAGACATGCCTTATCTGTAACACGTAATCAGTTTACCCAATTTTAGGTTGTCTGCATATAGACTGTAGAACACCTCATATGAAAAAGTTAGGTCTGAAAGATACAATCTAAGCAAGTAAGGACCTAGGACAGAGCCCTGTGGGATACTTTGACTGTAACCAAGGATTTCACCTGTCCAGTTTCTGTATGAGACTTGCCATGTCCTATTTGTAAGCCATGCAGCTATCCATCTTATCAAGAGTACATCAATACCTAGTCGTACTAATTTATTGATCAGTGTTTTGTGTATGACCCTGTCAAATGCTGAAGTTAAATCTATATAAATTACATCACAGCACAATTTTTAATTCATAGTTGTTACTATATTGTTATAGAACATCATGTTACAGGTGGTAATAGACATGTTTTCAACATATGCATGCTGATATATGGCTTCAAGTCTCAACCTATTTCTGACAATAACTTATCCAATATTACTTTCTCCATTATTTTTCCACAACATTAAGGGTCTATATGACTCTGGGTTTGTCTCCAATCTTGAGGAATCCTCCCATATTTATATGACCTAGTGAATAATACATATATTGGTACTGTAAGTTCTTGCTGAAGTGATCTCAGGTCATAGTTACTAATTCCGTCTCCCCCTGTGCTTTGTTTGGATCCAGTTTTCACAGTTCTTTTTCAATATAATCTAATTTGATTCTAGTCTCTGGAGTTAACTGGATGCCACTTGAACAACTTATTACCCCTTTTGTGGAGCCAAACTGTTTTGCATAAGATTTTGTAAATAAATCTATAATCTATTGTGTCTGAAAATAAATTTCAGAATCCAAATCAAATAGAGTACACTGTGGTTACATTTTTAAGCTCAATACTTTACAAACCCTTTTCAACACACAGTTCTGTACCAGCAGTTTGATTTACACATAACATACAGCTCTAATACACTTGTAATACAAGCATATGAATCATGTTGATATTCACAAATGGCATATAATTATTTACAAAATTCCAGATAGCTGGGCTGGCAGTATCTCCTTTTGTGACAATTGTAATTACCTCCAAGTTTTTTTTTACCATGGAGTTTAGGGTTTATTAGTATACTCCTGGCAGATTCAGATCTCCATGAGCCTCAAAGCTTCAGAGTCAGGAAGTTTAGAGGCATTAGGGGCGCTGCTTCATTTACTTCTTGCATGTTGAGGAGAAGGGTTCCAGTTGAGTCTTGATAGGTGGTATTTTATGTTGTCAAGGCAGTTACTGGGTTTTGGTGTAAATGTAGTGAGCTTGGGGGTGGGTTTAAGGTGTTGAAAAGTTATGGGACAGTGGTCACTGAAGCTTGGGAGGGTAGATGGTAAGGTTGGAGATAGAGGATTGTGTGTGATGACTACATCTAGTAGGGAGCTTTGAATGAGAGTGTGTTGGGTCAGCTGCTAGTTGCATTAGGTTTACATCAGCTAGAAATTCTGTCATATTGTTAGCTACAGGTTCAAGAAAACTGAGCATTTTATATAACTTGTATATGAATCTGCCATAGTTATGTTGCCCTTAAGTTACTTTGCCACAGTTATGAAGAGTTTATATGGCTTAGTTGTTTAACATAGCTAAAATAATAAATGACAAAACAACTACTGTAAATACCACCTTTGGCCTAAAGCAAATTTATAAAAGAATTAATGGAGCAGCTGGGAGTCAATATTAGAAGGTTGACTTTTGGTCTATGAAACAGAAAGATCTGCTTCATTCATAAGAATGTACAGTATGGACAGTATTAACTGATTCAAAGTAAATTATGGCAAAAAAGTGGCTGAACTAGTTAAAATGGTGTGGTAGTATGGTTTACAACTACAAAATGCAGAAAACAGAAGGGCATCATTTTTTTAATTTGGAAATATTGAGCATGCACACAATAAAAAATGGGGATAGCAGGGCAGGGATGTTGTTGACAAATCTTTACTCATTTCTCAAGCACAAACTATAGGAGTCCTTCCCACCTGAAATTAAAGACTCATCCTCTTATTCCAAGATCTGTTCTCTACTAAAATCACATTTAGTTAATCAAGCAGAATGTACCTGTTACCCCAGCAGGTAACATCTTTAAGTTTATTTTAACACTTCTCCACTCTAACTCAGCCATTACGATCCTTTGTCTCTTTTCACATCTCTAATTTATTCTACTTTAATTTCTCAAATGTTTTCAAACTTTCGTATGTGTCCAATAATATGTATGTATCCAAAGATCTTCCATTGTATGGTCATACTGTCACTTATGTTTTATTGTACTCTTGTCAATTTTGTATGCCTGAGTAGTTTTTGATGCTAGGCTAAGACTGAAATTGGGCAGAATTGATGAGTGCTCTACCTCGGTAAAGAAATTGCAATAAATAAATTAATTGCATGCATAAATAAATAAAATATGCAGTCTTCCCTAAGGCAGGGATAATAGGACCGTAGAGATTTGTCAGTGTAACCCAGATTATTAAAGCTGTGAGTTTGTCTCTTTATTTCTCCAAGACTTTTGGGTTTCTAATACCATGATGGGAATGGACCCCATTCCTAAGTCAAAGTATGATTAAACTTCATGAAATTAGTATTCTTTCAATCTTTGATGTTAGCCAGAAGTGCTCTTCACAGCACCGACAATGTGCCCACCAATGAGTCCTTCTGCAATTTATATGGAGTTACATGTATCAGTAACATATCTAACTACGATTGTAAATTCTTTTTTATAAGCCTCATTACTCCTACTACTATTGGAACTGTCTGGTTATCCTCCTTCCACATCGGCCTCATTTCTCCTTGCAGATCCTGGTATTTTATGACTTTGTGTCTCTCTGTATGTAAGACAATGTAGTCACTGGGTGTAGCAATTTCAATGATCAATGCTACTTTTTGTCTTCTTTTCATGGACTAGTATATCTGTTTTTTCTCACATTTATTGTTTGAACTGTTGGTAATAGGTGATCCCATGTGATATAAACTTCATTTTCTATAATACTTTGTGACTTTTGTTTCCAGTGTTTTTCAGTTACTTCAGTATTATAATATTTGCACAAGCCCCAGTGGAACAGTCTTGCCACATTATTATGCCTTTCAGTATACAGTCCTTCTGCCATTAGTATATCACAACCAGCAACAAGATGTGTGACTGTTTCTACTTCTGTTTTACAAAACCTACATTTGTCTGTTTCTCCCACGTGTTCAATGGACTTTGCAAACCAATATGTGCATACCCACTGTCTTAGGCCAGCAATATTAACATTTTGTCTTTTGGTTTAAATTCAGCTCTCCTTAACCATTCCTATGTTCGATCCTGATCAACATGAAGTTGTCCAAGAGTTTTCTACACTTGCAACTATATTTTTGCATTTTCTAAATTTCTTGCCTTCTCATCTGGTCCATCACATTATATTCTTTCTTTTATTTTTTGGCACATTCACTTGCTGCCTAATTTTTATCTACTTCTGATTTGATTTCCATTCCAGCTTGATGCAGATATGTTTCTGCTCAACTAAGCAGGGAAGTCATCTTAGACTTATTTTCCTCATGTTTCAAAACTGTCACTATGTTTGGGTCTTGTGAGGTCAGCAGATATGCATGCAGTCCCACAATTGCAGATATATACATGTAATCAATTTTGAGGAGGCCCATACCTCCTTCAGAACAGGAAATATATAGTTTTGATATACACTGATTTTTATAAATCATTTGATGAGCATGAAGCATCCTGCTTGTTTTCCTGTCCACCCTGTCCAACACATTTTGGGGCCAGTCAGTTACTCCAAAACTGTAAGTTAGGACAGGAATAGCTTGGACTTTGTTCCTAGATATCAATGCTGTTTTCAATATTAATTTTAGTGTTCTAAAATATTCCTTTCTACGTTTTATTCACATTTACTCATGTTTTATTTTTGATCCGTCATCAATTCCCAAATATTTATAAACTCCTTCTTGTTCAATTTTTTTATATCACATTCCTGTCCCAAACTGGTGTTTTCTTAGTGCTGCAGTTTTCCTGCTTTAAAGGTTGCTTTTGCACATTTATTAATCAAAAATGACATTCTTATTTCACCTGAAAAAGTTTTGAAAACTTACAGTTGTGCTTTCAAATCCTTAGTTGATACAATATTAAATCATCTACAAAAAGAAGCTGAGAAGACTTTAAAATTGCTGTTTTCTGGGAACCAAATTGTACTCATGACCTAATATGTTAACTACTGTTGTTCTGCATTACTTTATGCATATGTGTAAACACTGCCATGTTCTTAGCTAGCTATGTGTGTGTAAGACACTCATAAAATGGAAATTAATGCTAGGTATACAGTCTCTGCCTACCTGTATTAATTTTTTTCTCTCTACCCATGGTATTTTTGTCTCTTGCTCTTTTCCAGAATTACTTGCTCATAACTAATCTCCCTCCTCTCTGTTTGTATAGCCCTAGTGGATTTTTCCCTGTGGTTTTCTCCTGGCCACAGTACAGGTAACACAGGTTTGAGGACCTTAACAGATACCCTGCAACTCTAACTATCTGTCCGGAAGCCACCATTTTAAGCTTAAAATAATACCACTGAAGTATGTGTCCCAGTAAATAACTACTACATAAGCTAATATTTTAATTAATTCTAGACTTTATAAGCACAACAAGAATTTACAGTGTTTTTTTTTTGCTAGTCACCACGAAAAGCAGATGCCAGCAGCTCCTATCCTTTCTCTTTGGTTACCCACTATCCTCATACTGTTTCTGTGTATATTCTCCTGTTCTGCACTTTACCCTTCCCTGAATTCATTTCTAGCCTCACTCATAATTGCCTTTCCTAGTGCACCTGCCCTATTTTACTGTCTTCAGACTCTTACATATTAATGTTTTGTTTGTTTTGCCCTGCTTTTAGCTGCTAGTAATACCTCTCTCTCCCCCTCCAAAGCCCCTCTCTATTGTAGCTTATTTTAACCATACAGCACTGGCTTTGCTTCAAGTAAATCTACTTGTGTAGCTTGAGGCCAGTGTCCTTTTTTAAGCTTACTTCTGCTCATATTTTATTTCTTTTTATTTTATTTCTGGTGACTATACCTTTTAGAAACTTTATATCCTTGTCTCTCAAGCTAGTTTTTCACTATCTGTTTCTGGTTGTTTCTATGACTTCATCTTGACCAGGGTGCTAGCCCCGCTCCATTCGTCCTCGCTATGCTCGGACTCACTTCGCTCCCCTACCCCATTCCCACCCACCCCCATTACAATTACCTTTATACCTAACTATCCCTCCCCTTCCTGTCCCACTAGCCACTACAATTCCACTTCCTGCCTATTGCCACAACCACCTTACTAATCTGTCAGTCTTGTCAACACCACTTCCTCTATACCACTGTCTCTATACCTACTCTATCTGACCATATTTTATTCCAACATGTATTATTTCTAATATCTTCTACACTACTCCTTATTCTCTCTATCTCCACCTCTTACCACTCCAATCTCTCTGACCCACTCCTATGTTCACCAACTTCTGACTCATACAACATATATCCAACTACTTCATATTTTACTATCTCCCCTAATCTCTTTACTACCTCTACCTCAAGTCTATATAAACTATCCATAATACAGGGTTTTAAACCTTCCCACAAAGCTAAGTCAAAACTATACAAACTCCATTTAGCACCTACTACACACTCTCTCCTCACTAAAAACCTACTTTGTTCTGGAGATATCCATCCCAACCCTGGCCCCTCTTCTCTCCCCAAAACTACCTCTACACTGCCCCCATCTTACTCCTCTAACAGTCACCAACCTCAGTCACAACAATCATCTCCATCCAAATACTTAACTATTTACTCATTGAATATTCAGAGTCTAGCAAATAAAGTCACTGAGCTGCACTCATGGATAGCTCTCAATACCCCTCACATCCTCTCCCTATCTGAAACCTGGCTCAAGCCACAAATCTCAAATAGTGAAATACTCCCACCAGGTTATACTATCTTCCGATCTGATTGACCTGTAAAAAAAGGTGGTGGCGTGGCCATCCTCTACTCAAACATTCTTAACCTCTCACCATACCCTTCCCCAATTCCTGACTTCCTCCCAGCTGAAATCAACATCCTTAACTGCCACCTGAATCCCCAGAAAAAACTTGCAATTGCCTCTATCTACCTTCCTCCTGGTAACAATCTGCCCATTCTTGAAAACATCCTATCCTGGTTCTCCCACAACATACCATATGAAACACTTATCCTTGGTGATGTCAACATTGATTAGTCCAAACTCACAACTTGACTCCCCCAACTCAGTATCCACCTACACGGCTTTCACCAACTTATAACATCTCCCACTTGCTTCCATAAAAATTCCACTTCCAGCCCCATCATAGACTGTAACCTTACCAATTCCCCCCCACCAATACCACAATCCCACCACCTTACCTGACTCCCTCAGTGATCTTCTCCCTACCACCATCTTAAGACACTACTCCCATATTCTTAAACCCCACCTTATCAAAGACTTTCGAAAACTATCGACCTTCAATTCATCCCAATTTAACTCCATTCTCCACAACATAGATTGGTCCATCCTAAAACACCTCCCCCTAAACGATGCTGTAAGCACTTTCAATAGCATCTTCATGAATACTCTAAACTCCTTAGCTCTCTCTAAGAAGATCAGAGTAAAATCAAACCATGCTCCCTGACTCTCCAAAGAGACTAGGTCCCTTACGAAATAAAGAGATCATGCTTGGAAAACCTGGACTAAAACTAAACAACCACCTTTTCTTCAAAAGTACAGACAACTGAAGAACCTTGCAAAAAACATACAACTAATGACAAAAAGTTATACTATAGCTTTGCTCAGCTTAACAACAAATCCAGTCCTCGAAACTTTTGGTCAACTCTCAACAACATCCTCTATCCTGGAAAGCCCTCTAATCCCTCCCCATACCCTAACTCTTCCTCTCAGGAAACAGCTACCCTCCTGAATAAACACTTTATCTCTTCCATCCAAAATCTGGTAACCTCTAAGCCAAAGTCTACTTTGACACCCACCTCTCCAAGTCCCACTAACACAACTTTGTTTTCTTTTGAGCCAGTTCCCATTACTTACATCAAATCTCTACTACTCAAGCTTAAACCTTGCTCTCCTTCCACTGACAATCTATCTCCTACATTCCTCAAACTTGCTGCTGACTCAATTGCCTATCCTGTATCTATACTAATTAATCGATCTATTCTGGAATCAACTGTCTGTCCCCACCCTTTGGAAATCTTTCTTCACTATCCCTCTTCATAAAAGTAGAAACTCCACTGACCCCTCAAACTACCAACCCATTGCCATTCTGTCCCCCCTCTCCAAGATATTAGAAAAATGTATTCACTCATAGCTTCTCAATCACCTCCTCACACACCACTTACTTACCCCTACCCAACATGGATTTCGACCTCACGACAGCACCACCACTGCCCTCCTCTCCTTCACTCATATCATTGCAGAGGCCCTAGACAACAATAAACTAATTTCCTGTCTCTTCCTAGATCTCTACAAAGCCTTCGATACTGTCTCTTATCCTCTACTACTATCCAAACTTGCAAATCTCCACCTATCCCCCTCCACACTTGCCTGGTTTAATAGTTACCTATCTGGCAGGGAACAATCTGTCAAATGACTCACATCCTCCTCACTTTTCCTTCCCATCTCCACTGGTGTTCCCCAAGGCTCCATATTGGGACCCCTTTTGTTTAACATCTTCACCAATGATCATTACACCTCATGCAAAGAATCCTCCCTTATTCAGTATGCCGATGACTCCACACTTATATCCATCTCAAATTACATTCCTGAACTACACTCCCTGACCCAACAGGCCCTACTATTTACTGAACAATGGCTCTCTCACAACCTATTGATCCTAAATCCCAAAAAGACCAAACTCCTACTTTTCCTTCCCGTTCTCTTTCTCATCAAAAAACCTCCTTTTTTATTACATCTTCTAACAATACAAACATCCAACCTGACACCCACACAAAACTCCTAGGGTCATTATCGATGACGAACTCAAGTTCTACCTACACATACTCCAATATATAAAAAAAACAAACCAGAAACTAGGTCTGCTATATCGGAACAAAAAATTCCTAACCCATGAATCTAGACTTACCCTGGGCCAGGCACTCCTCCTCCCCTCCCTCTTATACGCCACCCCAGTTCTTACCAATATCCAGGCCTCCAATATAAACAAACTGCAACAGACTTACCATAAAATAGCCAGATTCATTACTAACTCCCCATACAACTCACACCGCTGCATTTCTTTAAACTCTCTTCAATGGCTTGAACTTCCCCAGTTTCTGCTATCTTATCAATTTCATATGCTACACTCTATTCTTTATAAAACCTCCTTCTGTCCATCTCTATCTTCCTTAGTCTCCATCTACATCCCATCCCAGACCCTCCGTACTTCTAACCAACAATTACTTGATATCTACCACCCAAAAAGGTCAGTAGGCAAACTACTCTACAAACACTCCCTTGTCCATGCTTGGAACAAACTTCCCCTTGACTTACGTTCAATCTCCCACACCTCACACTTTAAAAATGAACTGAAAGCTTATTTTCTCAATTCCAGAACCTGCCCTTGCCATGACCCTACCTAGTCTTCCTTCCCTTTATGTACCCTCAAAAGGACCATACTTAGTACCTCATTACACCTCTCTCTCCAATGTGTCTACTATGCATTTGCACAATTTTATACAAACAAAAAATGTTTATTGTTGACCTATTGAACTATATCAATGTAAAATTGTTACTTAGCTTCTTTTTAATGCAACTTTAACTTTATGCATGTAAACCAACATATGTGAATCGTTTTGCTATAACTGCTATTATATCAATATTGTTTAAAATTGTACTTGTTTTAAAATGTATTACTGGAGCTTTTCTCCTCAGGTCTCCACTGAAAATGGGCCACAAGCCCAGTTGGATAATCCCGGTTAGCAAATGTCAATAAATAAATAAATAAATATAGATAGTTTAATGGGTATCTGGGTAGGGTTCCTCCTGCCTCACAAAAAAACTTACTGAATGTTTTCACCTTAAAGATGGAAGATACTGGGTTCAGACACAAGCATGCCAGTTGAACTTGAGATGAATGCCAACAGAGCGCACTGAAAATTGAGTGGAGTTGTGGGCAGCAGCAAAGACTCTAGGGAGTATCTATCGGGGGGGGCGAGTAGACAAACCCCTTCAAACATTAACTGTGGTACTCAATATCTTCTAAATAAAAGAACTTGGAGCATAGACTGTGGACCATTTCAAAGTCAAGGTCAAAGTAAACTTTATTGTCATTCAGAATCACACAAGTGCAAAAACTGAATGAAATATCATCATCATCATCATCAGCCCCCCTTTTCCAATTTTTCTACATGGGGTCTGGGTATCGTGTTAACTGTCGCCAACTCTCTGAATTTAGTGCATTCTTCAACACTCATGCCTGCCTGTCACAGATCTTCTTTCACATAACCCATCCACTTCTTTGCTGGATGTCCTCACTTCCTCTTACCTTCTTCTTGTCTGTTCCAAATCTTCCTCACCAGATTATCTTCTGCTTTTCTGCACATGTCCAAAACACTGTAATCTGTTCTCTTTGATCTTTTCTGCATTTGGAGCTACTTTGGCTTCTGCTTTTATGTCCTCATTTCTTCGTCTATCCCACAATGTGCATCCTACCACCCTTCTCAGGCACTGCATTACCATAACCTCTAGCTTCTTCAACTGTTCTGCCTTTACTGCCCAGGCTTCTGTACCATACAGTAGTACTAATTGCACCACTGTCTTGTACACCTTAGTTTTCAGCTTCTTTGGCATTCTTCTGTCATAGACCACACCTGACATTCTATGCCATTTGGCTGCAGCCCCTCTGATTCTAGCTTTGACCTCTTCATTCAGACTTCCCTTTTCCTCAACCTCCCCTCCCAGATACTTGAAGCTGTTTACATGTTCCACTATCTTCCCTTCTATCTCTATTCTCAGCTTCTTCTGATTTCCCCAATTTGCTGCCATTACCACTGTCTTATCTGTGCCTAGTTTCATTCCATGTGCCTTTAGTTTTGCATTCCATTCTCCTATCCTTTGCTGAAGTTTTTGCTCAGAGTCTGCCTGTAATGTCACATCGTCTGCATACATCACCAGTATGAACAGCAGTGGGTTCAGAGCTGAAACCTAGTGTACACCCACTCCCACTGGGAACCCCTCTGTGAGGCCGAACACAGTTCATACTTGAGTCATTGGATCCTTGTACATAGCCTGCACTAATTCTACTAATGTTTTTGGGACTTAAAATCACTGCAGTACTGTCCAGATCAGCTTTCTTGAGATCTTGTTGTATGCTTTCCCCAAGTCTAGGAATGCCCAGTTGGACTCTCTCCTCATCTCTAGCTTCTTCTCAAGTATCTGTCTCACTGCAAACATCAGGTCAATTGTGCTGCATCCTGATCTGAATTTGAACTGCTCATCTCCCATCTTACATTCTACTACTCTTGTATCCATTTATCAATCACCCTCTCCAGACCTTTCATGCAGTGTGATAGGAGTTTGATGCCTCTGTACTGCCTACAATTGTGGATCTCCCCTTTGTTCTTGTACACTGGTACGAGTATGCTTGTTCTCCAGTCATCTGGAATACACCTTTCTCTCCACACTGCTATGAGAACCCTCAGGAGTCATTTCTCCCCTATCTCACCCAGCATCTTTATCATATCTGCTGTAACTTCATCTAAGCCTGCTGCTTTCCCTGACTTCATTTTCCTTAGTGCTGTTCTTACTTCTTCTAGGGTGAGGTCTTCTTCTCTTATCTTAGGCTGTTTCTGGGGCAGAACAGATTCTGTGGGGTTTTCTTCATTCAGAAGCTGCTGGAGATACCCCTTCCATCTGCTTTTGATGTCCTGTGGACAGATGAGCAAGTTATCACTGGCATCCCTTATGAAGGGTATCTAACTATCTTCTTTATCTTTCTGCCTTTGCCTTGCAACCTGATATAGTTTCTTTGTGCCCCTTACTGAGTCACTTTCCAGAAGTTGGTGCAGTGCCTCCGATGCCCTATTCTTTGCTATTGCAACTTCTTTCTTAGATTCTTTGTTAGCCATCCAGTAGTTCTTCCCAGCCTGGTCAGTCTTTTCCATCTCCCACTTCTTCCTGCACCCCTTTCTTTTGATGACTTCCTGGACTTCTACATTCCACCACCAGCTTTCCTTATGTACCTTATTTCCATACCTGGCTTGACCACATATCTTTGCTGTAGTCCTAACACATGCTGTTTTGAGGTACTGCCATTCTTGTTCAACTCCACCTATTTTCTCCTCTTCTTGGGGTGCTAGAACTCTAAGTAATTCCTTGAATTGCTATACTTTCTCTCCGGTCATCTTCCAGGTCTTCAGCCTGGTCTCTGTTGACCTTAGAGCCTTCTTTGACCACTACTTGCAGCTGAGTGTGGCAAATAGGGGTTTATGCTGTGGGCTGACTGTTCCGCTGGGGATGACTTTGCAATCATGGATTCTACCCAGTGCCTTTTCCTTACTAGGAGGAATTCTACCTGAGTTGCATGTTGGCTACTCCTGTATGTGACCTTGTGACAGTCTCTCTTTCTGAACCATGTGTTGGCTACTATTAAGCCATTTGCCAGACAGAAGTCTAGAATGGCTTCTTCTTTATTCCTGTTGCCCCACCCATGTGGACCCAGGCAGTCCTCATATCCTGTTCTGTCTGTCCCGATATGTGCATTCAAGTTACCCATTATCAACAACAATTCATGTTGTCCTCTTTTATCTAGTAGGTCCTACAACTGCTGTCTGAGTGCACTCTTTTTCTCACTATCACAACCCTGTTGTGAGGCATAGGTTGAACTTATGAATTGTGCCCTATCATTATACTGGAGTCTGATTTCCATGAGTCTATCATTAATTCTGATGATATCCCTCACTGCCTTCTGAAGTCACTCTCTCACCACAATTCCTACACCATTTCTAGCATGTTCCCCTCCTGAGTAGTAGACTTTGTATCCCAAGCCAAGTGGCTTTGCTGCACTGCCCTTCCATCTTGTCTCTTGGATACATAGGATGTCCAGCCTCTTCCATATCATCATGTCATCCACTTCCAAGCTGCATCCTGTCAGTGAACCTACATTAAGTGTAGCAATTCTTAGTTCATGTTTGGCAGGTTGGTTGATTTTATGTCCAGCTTTTGCTCAATGGAGCTATCCCAGGTAACCCAGGCTGGGCAACTAGACACCGTCCAGCCAGTAGCTTATTGACCCAGGGCTGCTGGACTTTATGGCGGGAACACACTGGCCAATAGGGGCACATATAGCCCTCCCACCTTTAGCAATGGTCCCTGGTGTAGGTCGGAGTAGTCCGGGTCCTCAACCCTCTTATTACCAGTAACTACCCATGCCCATTTTGGTGACATTAGTCAACATGACTGAATCACCTAGAGGCATATTTTATACCATTGAGTGTCTAGCTCGGCCACAGAGCACAGTCTGTGATCCATGTTCTCCTAGCTTGAGGATACTGCTCACCACAGTAGATGCCCAAAGCAGTTGGTCTGTACAACTCTACCCCCTATAGGGCACCATGTAGAGTCTGTGCTGCTGCCCACAGCTCCATTTATTGGTGAATTTGAGATGGAAATACTCAGCATGTTTTTCGGACATGGGAGGAACCCCATGGAGACACAGGGAGAACACGCAAACTCCAAACAGGCATTGGTCGGAGGTCAGAATGAAATACTTGAACTAAACACTGTCAAGGTGATTCAGTCTGTGCAGCCTAAGGAAGGATCAGAATTGGTACCTTTGCCCAATTCTCTGCCTAATAACAAAGGAAGCTATGCACAGCTTTGGAAATAAATGCATGTCTGGAACCATGGCCCTCAGGCCATTAAATGTTGATTAAGTTTCTATTGGCTCTCCTGGGCCACTTATGACAGAAGACTTGTGAAGTTTCTGAAGCACATTTGAGGACAAAACTGTTCAAACTCATTCAGCCAAGTGAACAGATGGCCAAGTAGTTGATTAAGTGTGGATATGATGCAGTGGATGCAGACTCTATAGCTGTTTCCATACTCTCAGTTATCAGGACACATGCCTCACTCAAGCTATAACCCCTGATAGAGCTCATAAATGATGTTTTGGTCAAATTCTTGGTCTTCGTGATGTCTGCATCAGAGATTTTCATAAAGATGGAGGAATGGGGCAAAATTGTACAGGTTATCAAGCAGCTGTTTTATCCATCCCTCTTATCCTTCCAAACCCATTCTAGGCAGGATAAGGGCAAATACCAAAATGATAAAAATGCCCAGTTTAAAAAGAGATGTTGGGGAAGACACAGGTAAGCTTGGTGGGGAGCCCAAGGGCCAAATGCTAGCTGGGAGCAACCCGGACTATGTGGTGCTCCCAACCGCCTGTCTTCTCACAAATCCTCACATCAGCCCTCCTCAGTGAAATTGCAGGCATGCTGTCCCTATGCCTTCTCACTTGTGTCAGATGCAGACTGCTATAGGCCTGGCTCCCAAATCAAACAAGCATTCCTCAGGTCATCAAGGAACAGGAGGAACTGACACTCGTTATCATCTTGGACCACCTCCTAAAGGGACTCATCAAAGAATTTCCCATGTCTCAACAGGGGAAAGGGTTCTACTCCAGGCCTTTCATTTGAGAAAGAAAGGAAGGCACCTGGAAGTCAATTTTAGAAATTCCAAGGCACAGCACTTTTCTTCACTAAATATTTTTTTTTTATTATTTCAAGCACAGCACTTTTCTGACGGTACCCTTTTTAAAAATGCTAACATTTAAAGCCCTGTTACCCCTTCTGCACCCAAGGGTCCACATGGTAACCTTGAATTTAAAAGATGCCTATCTGCACATCCCCATTCACAAACATCATGAAGTACAAAGGACTAGTCCAGATAAAATCACTTTAGCTAGCAGCTCTAGAAGACTCTCTTTCTGATGACCTCCCTGTGGGAGGAATAAAGATGTCTTGCTGAAGTTTCAAGTAATTTAGTCAGTTAAGTAGGTAGATGGACAAGTCTTCTTGTTCAAAAAGATCATGGATGTTTCCTCAGATTTTTTTTGCAGGGGGGATTGGGGATTGGAATGATCAGTTTTCCTTATTACCCTTTGGCCTCTCTACAGCACTGAGAGTTTTTACAAAGTGTCTCTGTCCTGCGATAGCCTTTTGTATCCTAAGGGGTATCCATATCTTTCCATATATTGATGATTGGCTTATTCACAAAGCCTCCCAGGAGATAGTGTTCAGGTCTCTGTCCTTTACTACTGACATTCTACAGCACATGGGATTTACCCTCAGCCTCTGAAAGGGTGGTTTTCTGGAATAGCTTCTGCATACATCAGTATAGAAGGCAGCTCTGCTACAGGGCAAGGTGAAAAGCAACCAAAAAAAAAAGAAAGGGAGTTCCTCAGGGCTCTACCTCCTGATACCTCAGTCATCCTGATGGCACTGCATGCTAGGCTCCTGATGGTTTAGTTTCTCCAAATCATTTGGGTTTCTAATACCATGATGAGAATGGACCCCATTCCTAAGTCAGGGCATAATTAAAATTCATGAAATTAGTATTGTTTCAATCTTTGATGTTAGCCAAAAGTGTTTTTTGCAGTGCCTACAATGTGCACAGAACTGATTTCTTCTGTAATTCATACAGTTACATATAATGGTAGCATATCTAAATATGACTATACATTCTTTTTTATTATACAAATCCTGATATTTATGACTGTGTGTCTCTCTGTAAGCAAGACACTGTAATCGTTAGGTGTAGCAATTTCAGTGATCAATGATACTTTTGTCTTTTTTTCATGGACTACTATATATGTTCTCACATCTATTTTTTTAATTGTTGCTAATGAGTGATCCTGTGTGATGTACATTTCGTCCTTCTCTTTAATGCTTTGTGGTTCACATTTCCAATACTTCTCAGCTACTTCTGTATTGTGGTGTTTGCACAATCCGCAATGCAACAATCTTGCCACATTATTATGCCTGTCAGTGTACAGGCCCTCTCACACTCAGCAACAAGATGTGCAACTGTTTCTAGTTCTTTTTTTTTTACAGAACCTACATTTGTCTGTTTCTACTACATGTTCAATGAACTTTGTAAAACAATGTGTACATAGTCCACTGTCCTGGTCTGCCTTTATCAATCTTTCATCTTTGGTTTCAGCTCACCTCTCCTTAACTATTCCTGCATCAATTCTTGATCAGCATGGGGTTGTTCTAGGAGATCTTTATGCTCCCACTATATTTATGGCTTTTCCACATTCTTTTCATTCTCATCTGATCCTTCTCTTTATATTCTTTCTTTTTGTTTTTGGCACATTCAGTTGCTGTCTGATTTCTGTCTACTTCTGGTTTGTCCTGCTTGCAACCTGAATGCTTTTGCTATAACCAGAGAGATCATATGAGACTTCCTCTTGTCATGTTTTTACACTTTCCCCATGTTTGGATCTGATGAGGTTGGCAGATATGTATGTAGCCCATGACTGCAGATCTATACATGTAATCAATTTTGAGGAGGACCAAACCTCCTTCAGAACAAAGTATATATAATCATGGTATACACTGATTTTTTATATATCATTTGAGAAATGTGAAGCATTTTTCTTGTTTTTCTGTCCAACTCATCCAATACCTTTTGGGGCCATTCAGTCACATCAAAGCTGTAAGTTAAAAGAGCGAGAGTTAATTGGTTTATACCTTGGACTTTATTCCTAGATGTCAAGGCTGTTTTCATTAATAGTTTTAATCTTCTGAAGTACTCCTTATTGAGTTTTCTTCACCTTTGTTCATGTGTTATTGCCAGTCCTTCATCAATTCCCAAATATTTATACACTCCTTTTTACTTAAGTTCCTTTATATCACGTTCCTGTTCTAGACAGATATTTTCTTGGTGCTGCAACTTTCCTGTTTAAACATTGCTTTTGCACATTTGTCAAGACCAAATGTCAATCTTTTATCATTTGAGAAAGTTTTAACCACTTGCAGTTATGCTTTCAACTGCTCATCTGATGAACTATATAATTTTAAGTTATCCACGAAAAGTATATGAGAGACCTTTAAACAAGTTAGTTTTCTGGGATTCGAATTATAACAAAGACCGAATCTGTTAATTAAACAGCTTCATGGATTAAGGGCAACAGAAAAGAACATCGGTGACAAAGAATCACCCTGGAATATTCCCCTTTGAACTTTTCTCCCTGGGATAATTATTTGCCCTTTGTCATGGTTTAATTGCAAAGTGATTTGCCACTGTCTATGGTCACTGTAATGCAATTGATCATGTATGATGTATGTTATACATCTGTAAGCACTCCTTTAGCCACAAACATGAGATGCTGTCCAGTGTTTTTTGTAATCTATCCATGCCATACTTAGATTATTCCCCTTTTTACAATTCTCCATTATGACAATTTAGCAACAAATGATTCTTTGTTCCATGTAACCTTCCTTTGTTACTCTTGTTCTATTGCCATGATTGGGTTTTCTTCTAAATGACTATAAACTCTATTGAAATCAATTCCAGTATGTAGTTAATACATTGTCATCTTTAGATAGATGGGCCTCAGATCATCCCTTGGTGTGCATTATTTACATAGTAACATACGCTGTTTTGGGCTTTATTGCTTGCATAGTTTTTAGGATGGCTTACACATTCAGTTTAAAGGAGGAGTATCACTTTTCCTGTTGTTAACCAGGTTGGTGTTTGGGTTGCTCATATAAGTAATTTTTACTCAGTGCTAAATGTTCATGTAATTAGCCAAAAGTTAGGTACTGCATCTGTGCCTGGTGTTTTCCAATTAGGAGCTTTTCTTAATTGAGTTTCAGTTTCTCTGGCCATTACTTCATCTAACATTATATCTTGTACATTTGAACTTATTACTGTTTCTTTTACTTCTATTGTCTATTTAGCATCTTTGTTATGTTCCACATGGTATTCATAAATATTTTTCCAAAATGTGTCTATTTCTTCTTTTTTGGTGATGCTTCTGTTTGTTTTGCTTTATTTCCTAATTCTCTATAAAACCTTGTGGGGTCATCAATGAATTGCTTATTTTGTACTTTTTCTTTATATTTATTTGCATATCTTCTAAGTTTTTCTGCCTGTGCCGATATCATTTGTTTTTTATTTTGCAATAGTGTACAATAGATCTTTGTCTGTTAACACTTTGCATTGCTTTTATCACTTCTAAGTATTTTGTTGCTCACTTCCTTCTTCTATACTGTTCTAACAATGACACTTCTTGTCATAATTGCCTTATTGTTTTCTCTATTCGATGCTTCCATGACAGCATTTTATTTCTTCCTAGCTTCCCCTTATGCATGTTTGTGGTAAGACTTTATATGTTATTAATATAGCTGCACAGTAATATATCCTATTTACTTCTGTTATATCACATGAAATTCTGTTAATAATCTTGATTACTGTGTTCTGTTTTATTAGACTTCTAACATTTTGGATCTTACTTACTTTCTGTAACCTATTTCTTTCATTGATCTTAATATGTCTATCCATCCGTATTGTCAAGAAACTCTTCCCTTAGATCTGTTTTGTGTAAACTGAGGGCACATTCTTTGTTTTCTGTTTCCTGCAGGCATTCTAAAGAAAGTTCCAGATGACCTTCCTGTGACATATTCTCTTCAGCCTGCATTCTCTTTCATATGAGATCTCATTGGCCCGCCACTCCATAACATTGCTTGCATCACAGTCGACTGTTTCCTGCTCCTTCCCTTGCTGTGTAACTCCAAATGAACTTTTGTACTGGTTTTCTACCGAAGGCTCCAGAACATCTCCATGTGGCAAGTGATCAGATGCTTCCTGTTTCACTTGTTTCTCCCTAATTTGGGAACTCATTGTTCCATCATGCTGTGACATCATCTTATTTGGATTTTCTACACTAAATCATTTACTTCACAGGTAATCCACAATTTAGTTTCTTTTTCTATAACTTCTCTATTACTAAACCCTTTTTCTACTTTTTCCCTTTATTTTCTTATTTTTTGTATTGTGAAATTTTCCATGTCTGGGTGCCATTTCCTGTATTTCTCTTCAAGTATCTTTGGTGCTGTTTTTTTTTTTTTTTTGTATTGATTAGTTTTGTTTTCTCCTTTGCATAAATATTGCATCATATTAAATCTCTTTTTCTTTCCCATGTCCATGTTTCTTCCACAGATGTCCCCTGGTTTCCCTTCTCCTTAATTTGGGAACTAACTGTTCTATCATGCTGTGGCATAATCTGTGTTAGACTTCCTATGCTAAATCCATTACTTTTCATGTATTCTATAACTTCAGGTTCTATTTGTTTAACTTCTGCTTTACTAATCTTCTGTTCTGTGCTCCCTCTTTGTGATCTTATTTTGTGGATTTTGAAATGTTCCACATTTGAGTGCCTTTGCTTGTCTTTCTCTTCAAATATCTTTGGGGCTACTTTTTTGCAGTGAGAAGTTTGGCTTTCTCCTTTGCATAAATACAGCTGTCTCTTTCTTTCCCATGTCCATTTTCCTTTTGTATACCTTTCAAAAATCTGTAGGTTTTGTTTTCTATTTTTTCTCAAGTCCTCTGTCACTTCTTTTTCTAAATGTCCCAAAGTTTCTTTGTCTGTGTAATGTTTTTCATGGATCTGTTGTATTAATGAACACAAATTTGCATTTGAAGCTTTTGGCAGTTTTTCTTGTGCGAGTATTTTTCCTTCTGATTTCTCTCTTAATCTGAGCTTCTTGCATAACAATACATAGTTTATTTCTTATCCTCATTAGTCCACCCTCTCACCTTTCTAGCTCTTTTTGGCCTTATGTTTTTTGTGCAGTACAACTTTCTTCTACATCAGAAGGGGAAATCCTCCCCTGAGCGGGCCCTAATTCCACTGAAGGAATGTTTCTGTATTTTAAGGATTCTACACTGACATCTGTTCCATGCCTGGCACCAGTGCACATACCAGGATTGGACACTTTCTATCATGGGACTTGTGCACTCAGCTGTCTTTTTTTATTTTTAACCTACCTCTGTCCATGATATATGCTATATAAAATACAGTCTATATATCAGTGTCATCTTGGTGAGATTTGTGAAAACAGAGTCCAACACATGAAGGTACTCACCAAAACTTGAGGATGAATTGAGGTTTCAGCAATACTACTCTCCTTTACTTGTTGATTTTATCATCTCTCCATTTGGGCTCCATATGAGAACAATTCAATGGGACCTGAGATCAGTGAGGAGTCAGCCTCTAAAATGGCAAATCTCCATCCTTCCTTTTGCATCCTTCCTTTTGTACCAAGGAAGCTACAATGGTAGTCCAACCAATGCAGTTTGAACTCTGGATTCCTTTCACAACCAATCCATTACAACTTATGTCTCAGACAAGGCATTCCCAGAACATCAAGCTTCAGGGAGTGTGGTCTCTACAACAGAAGAAAAGGAATACCAGCATCATAGAAATGCTAGCTGTCATCTGGGGCTTAAGGTGCTTTAAGCACCTGTGGAAGAAGGAAACCTTCAATCTGTGGCAGACTATACCACTGTGATGTTGTTCCGGTCTATATTAAATCAACAAATGCTTAAAAAAGCAAACGATGATTTATCGACCCCATGTAAGCGAAAGCTTACAATCTCGAATGCTTAGAACTGTGATTTTTTTCCAAGGGAAAAACATCGTTGCTCCACAAAACAAATTTAAACATTACATTTTTGCTTTGCCCCCCACACCCCCTACTTAAATATACCAACATTGAGATCACACTACAGTGACTGAAATGGCAAAATAGTGAAATGGCCAAGTGATTTCTTTCCCAGGGAAAGAATTCGCTTATATGCCGTTTCGCTATTTTGCCTTTTCGGGCTTTCAAGTTTGATCAAGATGCATTAAAAAGAATGCATCTTTGATCAATTAATAGGAACCCTGTGGTTCATAACAAGAATGGGACAAAAGATCCTATGAATTATGCATGCTAGCAATGGCTGCTCAGGAACTTGCAATACAATACAAAAGTCCACTCATGGCAGTTTATACCTCATCAGAGATGAGCTCAGTGGCAGGACAATGGCTGAGCAAGACTAAGGCAGACCCTCATGAGTGGATGCTGCACAAAGTGGTCTTCCCATCTGGTTGGGAGGGTGGCCTAATGGTTAAGGTGTTTGCCTTACAAGCGCAAGGTGCAGGGTTTGAGTTTCACAAGGGATAACTGGCTAGGCTTAAAATGGCTCGCAAGGGCAGTTAACTTAGTAGTAGTCTATGAACTAATGAACTAATCTATGAACTAATCTTGCAAAAAATAAAGAGATGATACATCCCCCAGACAGACCTGTTTGCATGCCCAGAAAACAAACATTTGGTTCAATTTTGCTCAATAAACCACTGCAATTTAGAAACAGAAGTTTTCTCTATAAGCTGGACAAGTCTATATGCCTATGCTTTTCTTTTTATAACCTTGTTCCACAAAGGGATCCAAAAGATGAGGGAAAAAAGACCTAGGTTGTTTATAACAGCACTATTTTGACTCAGACAGCACTGGTTCTCCCTGGTCATGGAGATGGAAGGTGATGTCACCAAGAGTAGCTGAGCATGGTGGACCTTCTGACTCGAACAAGGGTCCCTCATATACCCCAGTCTGCAGACACTACAGTTCATAGCATGAATGATTACATTTTGATGTCATTCTGACACCTTTGAATCTGCTTAATATTATTAGAGAGACAAGAAAGTTAACCACTAGAAGATCCATTGTATCCAATTGGAAATGACTTGCCGTTTTGTGCCAAAGTAGAGGTTAGGACCCATGTACAGCAGGGGTGCCCCTGATCTGCCACTACTTCAGTGAACTGTTAAAGATGGGATTGGCATAGACATCTGTTAATGTCCATCTCTCTGCCATGTTTACCTTTTTTCCTACCAGATCCACCTCTACTTAGCCTATTTCCAGTCAAGCAATTCATTGGTGAGTTTCTGCACATCAAGACACACAGAAACATGCTGACCTCCTTGTGATCTCAGCCATGTGCTTTAAAGGCTGCCAGAAGCCCCTTCCTGAGCCATCAGCAACCTCACCCATGAAGTTTCTATCTAGGAAAACTGCTTTGTTGTTGGCCCTCAACCCAGCTAAAAGAGTGTCAGAACCACAGTTCCTTATATGTAGGGAGGGGGTGTGACTGGCAGATGCCACTCTGTCATTAGTTGGACAATACCAGCATTCATTTCTGTATTGGGATACTGCTTTATCAGCCAGGACTGATGAACTTTTTTGCTCCTCAGCCTAAAGTTGAGGAAGGCTCCAGATCAGGGGATGGTACCAGGTACCGGATTAGCTAGTTATACCTCTGATATGTACATTGTGCTTTCCTAATTTTAGTGAGATGCCCCCATGTTCTGCTAGGGTGTCCAAAATTCTCTTCTCTATAGGTTGAGAGGTATGGATTTGCCCTCCTAAAGAAGTAATTCCATGCAATTTAGTTGTATACCCATATATCCCAGTTTACCTTGTCCAACTGCTACTTGTAGTCATTGTAGTAAAGCATTACTATTTAAGATTACATTGAAAAACTGATATTATTTTAACGATATTTCTGATAAGTAAACTTGGTAAATGCCTGCAATGAGCACCTTACTCTTACAAGCATTTGACCAATCATAGAAATTAGGACCTAATTTTGAAAATTGCAACGGTATGTAAAAATATGTCAGATGTATCTTAGTACTAAATTTATAATCTTAATACCTACACACGGTGAGAGCTATAAAACAGATGTCCAAATTACTGGACTTAGTTTCTGCAAGGTAAACAATACAAAAGCTGTTCTCCTACAAAAATCATACTCAGTATGGTGGACTTGTGAAGGATGTAGTATGTACTTGACAGCTTACCATGTTGGATAACATAGGTTTTAGTAAAATATGCTCAGTCAGTTGAATTTATGTAAGCTAACTGTGGAGCATTTGCCTAATTATATTATTTCTGATATGGTATGAGGGCATATATACTAAAAGGAAAGGTTTCATTTAGTGAAACACTTTAAACTTATATTGTTAGTGGCATTTTTATAGCGATAAAAATTTAGATTAATTATTTGAACACAATGTATTCTACTCACACGCTTACTTTCTTACTCCCTGTCTTCCCCCTTTTTTCTTCCTATTTTCTCCACTTTTTCTTTTTCTTGCTTATTATGTAAATATGTGCACATACTTTACTTTTGAAATATTTGCTTGATGGCAGCAAATATGTTAACATCTATCTGACAGCACAGTTCCTAATTTTCATGGATCGAATAAATATTTACCTCTGTGCATATGCACTGTTATGGTTAAGAGCGCTGTAAGACTAGGTGGGTGCAAAGTACATAAATGGTTTTAATATATTGAAAATAGAGGCACTACACCTTATGAGTATAGTAGGAGAGTTCAGGTATAGGTTAAATAGCAATATCATTACATTATATGTATTTCAGAATATGTACAGTTGTAGCAAGGAAAAGGGCAGAATTAACAAAAAGAGTTTTGAGTTAATTAAGGGGTAGAGAGGAGGTGTTCCAAGGTGAATGCACACTGATCAACAGCGTAATTGCAACTCTCCCAGTGTGAAAAAAAGAAAATTATAGATAAGGGCCAATAATTCTGCCAGTTTTATTAAGTCAACTACTGGCTTGTAAATGCACACTGCCTGGATGCCAGCAAAGAAAAAACTTAGAGAGCCTGAAAGAAAATCAACTAGAAAAGATGAAGAGAAAACACTGACTGTGAAGAATCCTGCAGCTGTTCATCAAAAAGCAGGTCAGGCTCCAGCTTTGGTACAAGCGATGGCTTCCAGTAATTTAGAGGAAAAAAATAAATCAAATGTGATTAGAGCTGATTGAAATAAATGAAACACTGAAGGAATACATTGACTCAAATAACAAAAGGCGGGAAAAACAGAAGAAGCTTTAAGCAACTATTCGGATGAACTGATAAGACTACAGAAATCAGAGGCTGAAATGAAGAAAAGGCTGTCTAAGTATGAGACTGTTCAAGAACAGAACAGCTGTTTCAAATAAAAGAGTTGAAAGACAGAACATGCGGACAAAACCAGAGATTTTCTGCCATACCAGAGAAACTGTAAGGAGCAGATTATGTTAACTTTAAGAAAGCAGAAATAAGTAACTGGACTAGTACTTCACAGCAGGATCATTAAATGAAAGGGCACATTGTGTGCATGCTGCAAACTTGGCCATGAAATAGCAGCAAAGACTTGTATTACTAAAGATGCAATAATGCCAGCAGTAAAAGTTGAACTTCACAAAACTATGGCAGAAGGACAAAGTATTAAAAACTGCAGACAGTAGAATGTTTGTGGAAAATGATTATTTGCTGTACATCAGACAGAAGAGAAGCAAATTTATCCCAACAATCAAGAAATGCTGAAAGACAGAAAACTGAGCCATCAAGCAGAAGGGGACTCTGCTCCTAATTCTTCTGATAACAAAGCTCATAGACAAACTTTACCAGTGAAACCTTTTTCAATGTTCCAAAAGAAAATGCTTGAGAGACAAAAAAACATTAGAGTTGACTTGAAACATTGGGAGTATCTTGGACTTGAACCAAAGTCTGGGGTTTGAGATGGAGACAAATATGAAGAATACCAGCAACACTGAAATTAGTGAATAAATGTGAGACTATAAAGCATCAATTACATTTGTAAAATATGGCTTCACAAGAAAAAATGTCTGGGAAAGATTGGACGTTTGTTGACTTATAGGCATATACCCCATTTCATGTCATTAATGGTTGGAAGGACACCAAAAGAAAAAAGAAAAAGAAACTGCTACTAAAACAATTTTTGTTCTTAGTAACTGAATAAAAGATTTGGGGTTCATAGGTTCATAGGATGATACTAGGCTACTGGCCTGGAGGTCCTTGTAAACCTAGCCAAGAATTTAACCCATGTTTCCACAAAGTAAGCACCTGTTTCCCCTGTCCAATAGGGACACAGGTGGGATCCCAGGGGTGTATTTTCTGTCTCCAAACCAGTCATCCAGGTTCCTCTTAAAGAGGGCTAGAGAGGTACTCTGCTTAACATGGCAAGGGAGTCTATTCCACAGATGGGGAGTCTCTGGGACACAAATCTATCCCACCAACAAGTTCTATTAATGTCACGGACCAGGTTTAGGCCTTGTATGCAGGTTGCCTGAGTGGATTTTGACTTATGGATATGTATCAACTCCATCAAAGCTGGGTCTGAAATGGCCTTGTATGCCAGACACAGGTCACCTCTGAGCAATCTGTATGAGAGTGAGTAGAAGGACAGGGCTTTTACCCTATCTGTATAAGACAGGTGTTTGAGACTCTGGATTTTCCTGGACAGGAACCTCTGTGTTCTCTTCACCTGCTGCATGTGCTTGGCAAGGTACATGTCGAAGGGGACACTATACTCGATAATGGGTCTGATAATAGAGGAGTACAGGGATGTTATGACCTCCTTGTTCCTGGATGAAATACTCTTACTTATGAGGAGGGCCATGTAGAAAGCCTTCCGTACAATGGAGGCAATGTGGTGGTCAAAAGTCAGGTTGCTATCAACCTGGATGCCCGAGTCTCTCATGACTGCTTGCCTTCTTAGTACATTGTTATTAATGTGATAATTAGTGGGAATGCCATTTTCCCCACAGGGGATAATGATGCATTTCTTGGCATTCAGTTTGAGGCCATGCTCCTGGCACCAGTCATTAGTCTGGGTAAGGCCCTCTTGGAGGATGCTCACATCACTAGGGGAATTTAAGACACCACCCAGCTTGCAGTCATCTGCAAACCTGGTCAGCTATAAACCACTGGTTTTGGCTTGCACCTCAGAAAAGTATATCCCAAACAATAGGGGCCCCAAGGCCGATCCTTGGGGTACACCACTCATTATGAGTCTACTGCTAGAGGTGGCTTCCCCTATTTTGACTGAGTGGGTTCTATCAGTGAGCCAGTTTGCTATTCATCTGGTTTCATGATATAAGTTGCAAGTTATATATTAAAGCATTTGCAGTGATTGTTGTATGCGTTCAAAGATACTGAAGTAAACAAGCACTTCTTTTTTGTTAGTTTTAAGAAATGTAGAAATTACAATGTAAAATCAGAAGGCTAGACAAAACCACATTTAAGTTAATAAGCTGTAATCTTAAGCTGCTGGGGTGGGGGTTGGGGTGTAAAAGTACACTGATTATAATATATATAGAGTTGAGATGTTTTCTTTTGCATAGGTGACTATCTCGATTAATGCCCTTGACCAAGTTTGAGGCTAAAATAGCTAACCAAGCAAGTGGGCTTTAAAAACAAGAGACCACTGCAAATATAATAAATAGTTTCCTTTAGCTAATAAATGTTCAGTGTGAGTTGAGAAGTCTGCAGCTGATGGCAGATGTTCATTCTGTTCCTATACTTCCATGGAAATAACTGACAACTGGTGAAGGCATTAAATCTCAAGCTGTCTAGACATCGTTTGCAGACAGAAACATAAAAAGAAAAGGTACAAGGCCAAGCAGCTTAGTTAACTCCACTGAGTTTGCAGAAATGTACGCCACCACACTATTCCAGCATGTAAACGGCTACATAGATGCAGCTGTACCCCAAACAAGCCCACATGGTGAAACCATAATGTTAACAAGCTTTATAATAAAAGGAACATAATTTTGATCAAAAGTAAGAAGAGTCATTCCCAGAATGTTAGAGCCCTTGTCACAGAAATAAACCAAGATCTCGGGAGCTTAATAAAATCTGCCAAAGCCAAGTTTGAGGCTAAATTAACTACCCAAGCCAAAAAAAATCACAAGGCATTTTTTAGTTATGTTCTTAATTTCAAAAGCACAACACAGAAATGCACTGAGCTGATTGTGAATGATGTTACCTACATTGAGGCTGAAGATATAGTGAACCTACTGCCCATAAATTTTGCTCTAACTTTACCCCTGTCTCCCCTCCATCTGTCCCTCAAGATATACCTCAAACTGTCTCACCTCCAGCTATCACACAAGACCAAGTCATAAAAGTGATATCACAATCTGAAAATACTGCTTTACTGGGTCCTGACAATATCCCTGGATGCATCTTAAATAGCATGAAGCACAATTTAGCAACATTCCTAACAATACTGTTTAATCTCAGCCTCCATACAGGTTTTATACCAAGTGAATGGGGAGCAGCTATAGTCATTCCCTTGAATAAGGGAGGACCCACCACAGACCTAGGCAATTATAGACCCATAAGTCTGATTAGCCTCATATGCAAAGCCATGGAAAGACTTGTCATGGAATTAATCTGTCAGGACATGGGGAACCTCCAAACACTGGACCCGTCTCAGTTTGCATTTATCAAAAGGCAAGTCATACTTTCAGAATGTGGATTTTTTTTGAAAAGGTCACCAAAGCCATGGATGAAGTCAAAATGGTACACGTCACATATCTTGACCTGGCCAAACTTTTGGCACAATGCCCCACTCAGGCATAGCAGAAAATAAATTGGAAACAAGCACCTATGTCACCCACTGAATAGCCAGCAGGCTCACAGATAGAATGCAGATAATAAAAGTAGGGGAAGTTACCTCCACAAAGAGACCAGCCAGTCCCTCAGGGTTCTGTGCTGGTACTTCTCCTGTTTGGCATCTTCTTTTCTGATGAAAAAGCCAATACTAAAGCAATCTGTCTAAGTTTGCAGCTAACATCAAGCTAGGAGCAGTCATTGAATCCCCAAATGATTTAGCCATCCTTCAAGAAGGTTTGTTGCCAATAAATAACTGGTGGCAAAATCATGGACTGTAACAAAATGTCAAAAAATGTATTGCTGTATCCTTTGGGAAGTCTAAAACCCCAGGAACTTCTACTTTGACAATACACCCCTAAGAGTTCACCCAGTTGTTCAGGATTTTGGAGCTTATATGCACAGTGACCTAAGTTTTGACAAATATGTATCTATTGTTATAGGAAAGTCCTTCTGTATTTTTCAATTTATAAACAAAGGGATAGTGTCTAGATTTAGGGATGTTATTGCCTCCTTTACTCAGGATGCTGCTGTGGTACGGCGGTAGCATTGTTACCTCACAGCAAGAGGTTCGCCCATTCGATTCTCGGCTTGGATTGGGAGTACCTTCTGTGTGGAGTCTGCATGTCCTCCCCATGGTTGGTTAGCGTTCGAAAGACATATGTGCGTAAATCGACGTGCCTTCGTTGAAGGTTGGGCGTTGAGCTGGCACCACGGCATTTCATAAAAATTTACTGCCAATCATTAGCGGACCGGAGTTCCGCTGTGGTGACCTCTTACCGGGAAAAGCCGAAAGACAAACAACATTGCCTCCTTTACTCAGCCAATAATTGAATATAATCCCCATTTGGCATGCATCTGTCGAGACACATTCAAAAACTGGAAAGCTCACAGAAATACTTTACTAAAAGGATACAAGGCCTAAACAACATGTCCTACATGGACCAATTCATATCTCTGTCACTATACTCAATATCTTACAGACTGTTAAGAGGTGACCTGTGACTGGCATACAAGGCATCCTCCGACCAATTACTAATAGATTTACTGCATATCAACAAGTCAAATGGCATCTGAAATACTCAGACTATGGGTCTAAACTTTTTCTGAAACCTCAACAGAATAGTTTGGGGGCACAGGTATATCTCACAGAGGAGACCACTGCTGTGGTAGAGACTCCCCATCCACATAAAACAAAATTAATTCCTGTCCATTTTCAAGCTCTATGGTATGATATGAGTTATCCTCATTAGGCTTAATATGTAATTATTGACCATGGGATGGGTAAGACTAGTCTACAACCAAATGGGATAGGTTATTTTGAGCACATAAAGGGAAACTGGCTATTTTTAAAATGTCCCACAAGGGCAGCTAGCCTAATATTTTCCTATGAACTTATTTAATTGAAATCTTCAACACACAAAAATGCTGTATAATGAAGTAAAAATGAGACACTGGTGCTTTAATCACCTATCTATTGAATAGAGGAATTTTAAGGAATGGGTAGTGGAAATTATTTGAGAGTTAATAGGGAAGACAGAAGTTTATTCAGTAGGTATAGCTAGTAAGTGGAGTAAAATGAAAGTGGATTTTAAAAATAGGGTCAAAATAAAAGAAAAAGAGAGATAGTTAAGAAGTAACAATAATTGTTTATAAGTACTGACAAGGTTTAAAGTACTGCAGAATAAGGGAAATCTCATAGAACAAGAAGAGGTGCAACTACAGAGTGCTAAAGAGAAAATAAGGGAGTATCTGGATAATATGCATGAGTTTATAAAGATTGCTGTTAACAACAACTTAGACAACAGAAAGTAGAAAGGGTTGTTGCCAGACTTGGGGTGGCTATAAAGAGAAAAATAACCAAATAATCCTGTAGAGGTATTAGAGATATTTCGAAAATGTTATGAAAACTTGTATAAAGCAAAGAAATGTGGAAATCAAGGAAAAGCACAAATGGAAATATGTATGGAAGACTGAAGTATGCCAAGGTTAAAGGCAGATGAGGATAAACAATTAATTAAAATAGGAGGAGATGAGATAACAACAGTGAAGTATAATCAATATGCAGGAAAGTGTCCAGGAATAGATGGTATTCCTGTGGAAGTTTGGAAGCTGGAAGGGAAAAAAAAGTGATAATGATTATCCATATGGAAGCAGAATGTAAGAGCATACCGCCATTGGAGGTGGGCCTTGATGCACAGAAAGAATTCCACAGAGTAAGCTGGGACTGTATGAGTAGTGCAATTCCCTCACATAATAATAAGGTTAATTAGGAGGATACATGAGAGATCAGTGCAAAATGTAAAGTGGGAAGATTCCTCTCTGATAAGAACAGAAACCTGAACAGAGGAACCAGGCAGGTGTTACTTCTTTCCCCTGTGTTATTTGTGTTATATTTACAACCATTGGCAAAGAAAATAAGGAACTCAGAAATTCAAGGATATAATTGCTATGGCAATAAAGAAAAATTGCCTTTATTTGCAGACAATATTATTTTGTACCTGATAAAACCAGAAAAGGACATCTCAGTGTTGTTGAACATTCTGAGACAGTTTCATCTCTTTTTAAGATATAAAATTAATGAAGATAAAACAAAAGCTATCGCTATAAACTATGTACACTCACATGAATTGATTCAGCAATATCCATATTTATGGGGACATGATAAATTGAAGTATTTAGGAAATGGGTTTAAAAGTATTCGATTATGGCATATGTCAGAAGAGACTAATCAAAATATAATATAAAAACTAAGAAATTGGAAGCTCTTGTTTATAGATATGGATAGCAAGATACAAGCAGTGGAAATATTTTAGTCCTGTCAGTGTTATATACACATGTCGGGCATATATTTATCGGGTCTATATTAGATCAGCGAAACAGCATTACAGCGAATGCCGTTTCGCTGACACATATAGACCAAAATCAAAAAATAGAGAAGGCTCGGGTCAGCAATTTTTTTCCCAGGAAAAAAAAATCACTTGGTCTGAGCTGTGACATTGGCCTTTGCTCCACTGTAGTGCAATCTCAGAGTTGATATATTTAGTTGGGGGCAAAGCCCCCCATTTTGTTATGTTTGAAATTGTGTGTATGTGTTTTTAGTGCAAGCAATTTCTTTCCTAGGGAAATAAATTGCTGTTTTAAATGTTCACGGTTTAGTGAGGTCACTGATTATGTGTCAATGAAGAGGCGTTTGATGGAACACCTCTTTGAGCATTTAATATAGACCCATTTTTATCAACTACAGGAGAAGTTTTGGATAGTAATTAATGAAGAGTTGAAGGATTTTACTTGGGAGGGGAAAAGGCCAAGGGACATGTGGGATAAGATGATCATCCCAATAGAACAAGACGGTTTAGGATTATGAGATATGAAGGGGTATTTTAGAGCTACACAGTTAAAACTCATATACATAAAACAAGCAGGTTATAATTCAAAGTGGAAAGTATACAGATGCTTAAGGAGAATAACAACAGAGAAACAGAATACTATGCTCATAAAGCAGCAGAAAGTATTTTAAGAAATAAGCCAGTATGAGAATGGACAAGTGAGATTCTACCAATAGGGATGACGGTAATTAGGGGTACAGAGAAAAGGCAAGAGTGGATTGGAATTTACTGGAGAAAACTAGCAAAGAAGCCAAGTTATTGGGATCAAATAACTAGAAACAGAAAGGTAACGGAACAGGAAGAGGCCAAGAAGACATTTGGACTGCAAGCTAGAAACTGCCTCCCCTATCAGGGATTGATATCAGAGTATAAGCAAAAAGAAAGGGATAGTGGAATCCTAAGTGAAAGTTCTACTCTGGTACAGTTTTTAGTTGAATCTAGAACAGAAGCTGCTGTTAGAAAAAGGATAATTAGTCAGGCATATGTGACATCCACACATTAATGAAGGAGCCTGAAACCTCACCACTGACACTGGACAGGGATATTCACTTGGAATACAAATGGATACACTCAGCATTTCCAGATGCTGACCTTTCTGCATCAAGCACAATTTCCCTTAAAAGCACACAGGGAACACAGCATGATATCTGGGTTTCTCTGTGTCCCTCCAGATCCGCAATAAGACTCCCCACTGGCACAGCTGTAGGGTTAGGTCCTCACCCGAGTGTCCAAGCCAAGTCTTCCAGCACCATCTCTGTGAAACCAGTGCTTCGTGTCCCTGCTCCTGTAGCTGACACACACACACTTTGAGGTTTAATTTTCACACATGCACACCTGGGAAAGGCTGGCACAGATTACCCACTCTACAAACTTTGCCCAGATTATAAGGTAAATTCACTGTCACCAGTCAGTTAAAAGTGTATTCAGTTATACTACATGAGATTAATTTTAATACAAATGGTAATGCTGACCCAGCAGCAAGTCTTTCAGGAGTGGCCAGAGTTATCACCAAATAAATACATGCAAATACTCTCAAAGCTTAAGTATTTTCTAAAATGGACCAGCCACAATGAAAAGTTTAACTATATGTAATAATGAATAACAAAACAACAAGAAAATACTAAATATCTATTCACAGTAAACACCAGAGTTTCAGTCATAGGACATTTTGAAAATAACACAGCTGGAAAGAGTCACCCAGTTATAGAAAAACAGTATTTAGCTAATCTCACTATCTATTCCTGATTGACTAAATGAATTACTGTTCCTACTTACTGAATTGAGCAAGGCAAGATAATATGGGTGAGTGGTCCTTGTTGTCAGATCCAAGACAGAATGCAGAATGCTGAGAGCAATTTCCTACTAATATCTAAATATTATTTCAGAGTTGATTACACAATGACCTATCATCTGGTCATCTGACTCTGTTTCCTACACTCACCAACACTAGATGGTAACAGGATTGTAGCACCTATGTGTTACCATATACACAGATAGAGCTTTGTTTAGATCTTCTGGAAGTCATAAAACCATAAAACACTTCCCTTCTTCCTACAGGAGCTAATAAACCATACTTCTTAGAAACATTGCATCTCTGGCTTCATTCAAAACTGTGAGATAACATATTCATGGCCTAGGCCCAGTAGTTTAATTTTCTTACTATTTTTGAAGTTTAAGATTAACCTCTTCCCTTCCAGTATATGTTGTTACAATGTATACATTTAAACAGTTACAATAATGCATGCACATTTCTTTTCTTTCCAGCAGGACACACTGTTGATACATTTTAACACAAGCAGCTGTACAAATACATTTTTCAACACAAGCATCTGTACAAATCTGTTTGATATACAAATGACATATGATTCTTTACAAAATTCCAGCTAGCTGTGCTAGCATATGTTACACAGCTACTGCCCTACTTCTCCTGGCAAGGCTGGCAGTACCTCCTATTGTCACACATATAAAACATTACATTATAACTATAGGAATCAATCAGAGGAGGTTACAAAATATTGGGAAGAGAGACTGGATAAGCAATTCACAAGGAGACAATGAGAGGGCATATGTGTACCTCCCAAATATGCAAGTCTAGAAGCTTTAGGATTTTTGTTTGGAAGTGTTTGCACGAGTATTTTATTCCCCAAGCAGATTCTAAAAAAGTTTTCCTCAGGTAGACGGCAAATATTGGAGGTAAGATGAGGAAAAAAGAGATAACTGAGAACATATGTTTTGGGAGTGTAATGAGTTGGCAAAATTCCATACAGAGTCCTCTGTCAGAAGTATTGGGTGAGCAAATTGATGTACTGTGGATGGGTAAAGCAGTAGTGCAGCAGTTAGCGTTGTCACCTCGCAGCAAGAAGTTCTCTGGTTCGATTCTTGGCTGGGGTGCCTTCTGTGCAGAGTCTGCATGTCGTCCCTGCCTTCATGTGGGTTTCCTTTGGGTGCTCCAGTTTCCTTGTATATTCCAAAGACATGTATCCGGAACATTTCTCCCCAGGCCTCTGCTGAAAATTAGCTCTGTCCCAGTCAGACTTTCCAGGTAAACAAATGTTAAATAAATACAATGTAACAAAATAAATTATTTTTTTTAGCTGGGATACAGGATCTCAATTGCCTAGACATAGTAACACCTTGTTAAATTTAATTCTGGTGGCTGCCAAATCAACTATTACTAGAAAATGGAAATCAAAGTCTAAAGCAACCATATTTAAAGTACTAAATATTTTAACAGAGACAAAAGAACTGGAGTTGAATCTTTAGGAAAGGGTAGGAGCAAATTGCATGGAAAACAATGGAAATTGTGGGGACAATAAATGCAGAATAATATTTTGGAGGAGGGATGAGGTTTAATGTAAGTCAGAAATTGAACAATTTATGTAATGTTGGATTGATGATAATTGTACAGAAGGATATATATAATGTTTAATGTTTGTAAGTGTGAATATGTTAATATGGTTTGTTTTCTTTCATATGTGTATATTTGCCTATGTCATAAGTGATAGTTCATTAAAGGTGTTAAAAATAACATGAAAAAATAAAGGGGTAGAGAGAAGAGAATGGACAAGGAGTGAGGGGGAAGGTAAAAAATCAGAAGTACTACGAGGAGAGAGAACTCAAATAGCCTTCAAAGAAAATAGCTGAGCTATCAAAAAAATAGTCATGATGTTAAAAATTAGGAACGTGTCTAGAATTAAGGTAGAAAAAATTATCAGAGGTAGTTACAAAGCAGTCTACTATATAGAATCAGGAGTTAGATAGGGATCCCACTGAAAAAAAACAGGACAAGAGATATGTATGATATAAAGTGTTTAAGAGAGGATAAAGCTCAGAAACCAAGTGGTTGCCGTCACAGGCACTGGTCTGTGTGCTGGAAAATCCTGTTGACTGAGGTTTCATTTGTCACTACAGAATTGCCTGAGGAATGTAAGCAGCAAGAGTTTGTGTGTGTCTGTGTGTGTATGGTGTTGGTGGTGGGGGGGGGGGGGGATTGAAGGAGAATAACAGAGATTTGCATGCAGCTGCAGGTCTATTAGCCCAACAGCAGTTGCAGAGAAAGTCATGGGCATATCCTGAGGGAAACGCTGATTTTTTTTTTAAAGGACATCAGTCAAGATGGGCTCATAAGTGTATATTAAAGTGAAATTTAGAACAACGTTATTAAGAAACCTACATAATCATGTCCATATGATTTAGATTTATGTTAATTACTAGTCACTGGTAGTAATTTTTTTCTAGTATTTGTTTTCAGAAAAACATAAAAAAAAATAGAATGCACTGCAAGAAGTTGTGTATAGGTAAAATGCCTTTATGTAAGTGAAAAAATATAGATTTTGTTTTATTTCTTAAGCAAATACAAACAACTTTAATACAAAATATGAAACAAGGTATAATAAAATGAGGATGTAGACAGCATTTCTGGAATTGTACACAAGTTTCCAGACTGCTGATCCCCTCAGTGAGGGAGTAGGTAGACATTCTCAGTTTGTTCAACAAATTCATGTTTCTACTACCTCCTTCTATACACCACTGCTCTTTTTTCTATGGACTCTATCATATACTGAAGTGGAAATGTATCTCACGTACTAAAATTATTGTGATAAACATATACAGTTGAATAATTAGTAACTTACTAAGAACTTATTAATCTTGACACAATTATCTTCTAAGTTGCCTTAATCAAGCCTTTATGCAGGCAATACATTGTCTCTTTAAACATTTATATGCCCACAGTGGCTGTCATGATGTTTTCATGGCTACTCAGGTCAAGAGATGGAGGACAAACCTGTACCCAAGTTGGATATTACAAGGTGCAGAAAGATTTGACTGGTTGATATTTGTGATATCCATGATGGTATAATGTCTGGTTTCTCACAAAGATCACTGTGCATTGAAAAGGCATATATGCTGCTGTTGTCAGTGGCTGGTACAGCACATGGTTGTCAAGAATGATTCTGATTCAGTTAATGAATTACTTTGAGAAAATGCGTTCCTTATTGACATTTGTTGGCCTGGTAAGAGGACAATGATTGACTGATGACCTGAGTTTGTGGGTCAATATTTCTTTAAACAACTGTGCAGCGGCAGGTATAGTTTTTAGAGTGTTGATGGTAAAAACTAAAATGCAAATTACATTTTCAATTATTTTAAATATGTTTTTTAAAGTGGGATGCATATGTTTACCTCACTTCAATCTGTGATGAAGGTGCTAAAAGAGTTGCTATATTCACCAGATTATGAGAGCAAGGACGGAAGAGCTTTAACTTATGAGACTAATAAATGTGAGTCCTGGAATAGTAAGACAGACTGTGCAAAAATGGGGACTTAAAATATTCTAAGTCTGAGATAGCTATGCCTTGGATTATTCCCTTTTTTTTACCTTTTGTTGTTGCAAAGGAGAGGCTACATTACAGATTATAAGTATTTTAGTTTAATGGCATCAACATTTGAGACACAGTTCTATATGAGTATCTTAGGGACCCCTGAACTAAAGGGTCCTACAGCTCATTCTAGCTAATGACTGTGTTTAGACTGCATGTGTTTGAGTGGGGCCTGCATTGCTTAACAGTCCTTAAATTTGACTTGCTCATTTATAGACTGCAAATCATCTGGGATTCTAGGTTGCACATAACAATTAGTATTATATGAGCTGTTGCTGAATTTTGAATTAGAAAAATATATTATTCCTGTATATCCCTGCTTCTCAAATATCATACAGAATAAAAGTTTCAAGTCGAAAAAATTAAAAAGTATGTATTCTTGTTCAAGTCTGAACTTACACAAGTCAAACAGTTAAAAAAGTTATACCACAGAATTACTTTTTTTTCAAAAGTCTGTGTGAAAATGAGCATTGCACGATGTAAGTTTAGACTGATGCATATATGTTCAAGTATAGATATTTACTGATTAAAAGATTGTGTTAAAATATTTTGAGCTGCAAATGCTATGCTTGTGTTCATTTGTTATAGTCCCATGGCTGTGTGCTGCATTCAAATAGTTACCACAAGCAAGGACAAATATATGCTCTTAACCCATTAAGAAGAATAAGTTCCTTAAGCTGCAGTGACAATGCTATCCTTTATGGTGAAGGCACTATCTAGGTAACACTGATATAAAACTCAATAAAAAGATTATAACTAAAAATGGCATGAAGACTTCAAAATATTTGTATTATGGTTTGCTGCTTGACAGATTGCTCATTTATTATCTATTATGTTCTTAAATTAACGTCATTTCAAAAGGTTTCTTCAAAAGGCAGGTGCTCTAATATACCATTCCTATATAATTATGAAGAAATATCAGGAAAAAGTTATGTAAACATAATTTGTCATTAGAAATGTACTAAAGTGTTAATCCACATATATTATAGGTAGACATATATATTAATGCCGAAACTGCAAAACGCCAATGACGAGAACACCGACACCAGAAGATCGACAACGGAGATGATCAACAGTTGAAAATCCCAACGCTGAGAACACCGACCTGTTAAGGAAAGTGTGGGGTTAGGGGCGGATTAAGTGAGTTAGGGTTAGGGCGGGGTTCAGGTGAGTGTGTGATAGTGACAGACTGTAGGGTTAGGGGTGGGTTAAGTGAGTTAGGGTTAGGGCGCGGGTTAGGTGAGTGTGCGATAGTGGCGGACCTTAGGGTTAGGGTTTGAGTTAAGGTTAGTGAATAGATAGTTGTGTATGTAAGGTTTAGTATAGGTTTGTAAGTTTTTGGTGTGCTTGTGTTGTGTGTGTGGTTTTTGGACAGGGGATTTGTTTTGTTTGTTGATTGTCAGGATTGTGGTTTGTCGGGCATGTGAAGTTTCGTGTTTTTGAACTTTTGGTTTTGTGGTGTCGGTGATTTTGTTGTCGGTGTTATCAGGTAGACCCATATATATATATATATATATATATATATATATATATATATATATATATATATATATATATATGTATATGTGTGTGTGTGTGAGTCTATGTGGGCTAGGGTAAGGGCTAGTATATATGTGTATGTATGAATATATGCAGGTTAGGGTTAGATTAAGGGTTAAGTAAGGGGACAGAACTTGTGTAGGGAGTGCATGTTGGTGGATATTTCTGTGTCTCAGCCTGTCTTGTGTAGTTCATAGGTTCATAGGTAGGTACTAGGCTATTGGTCCTAGGGCCTATATAAGCTTAGCCAAACGGTACCCTGGCTTTTGCCACCCAAGAAAATTATTTTCCTGTGCCCCTGTCAAGCAAAGCCACAGAAGTGATCCCCGGGGTGAATTTCCTATCTCTCATCCAATCATCAAGATTTTTCTTGAAGAGTGCTTAGGAGGAGCTTTGTTTGATATAATTTGTTCCAGAGCATAGGAAGTCTCTGGGACAGGAATCTATCCCCCCAGCATGCTCTGTTTATTGTGGTGACAAGGTTTAGGTCCCTAGAACGTGTAGCTCGGAGGGATTGGGATTTCTTTAAGTGAAGCATGTCCAACAGCTCTGGGTTTGACATAGCTTTGTATGTTAGGCAGAGATCGCCTCTGAGTAGTGATATTGTTATGGATATTTTTTTCTTTAAGATATGGTGTAAGGTTAGTGGCAGTGTTAGGGTTAACATGCATTACTAAGGTATTACAGGGAGGTGAATCTCAGAACAAAATGTGCTACACTCTACTTTCCTGAAAGCCAGCATATCTAGAATTTTCTGATTCCCTACCTACCTATCTTCCTTCCTTTATTCTTTCCTTAATTCCATCTTCCGTAAATAAAATAGTGACTCCAGTGTGATAGAATAGCTTTCCTTAGATCACTGATGTTATTATTTATTTGTTTGTTTATTTATTTGTTATCTTGAGAACTCTTCAGATTTCATAATTTGCCCGCAGCAGACACTACTTTCTGACTTCTCTAGTCATGGACTCATGAAATGTTGCTGTGCTGTCCTGCTTGAAAGCAATTTGTCAAATAAAAAGCTGTTCTTTAAATGTTTCTGTTATCAGTATTTTCCCACTCCCACCACCATCACCACCTTAGATACTGTGCTTTTATTTTATTTCATTTTATCAGTTTTTCTTGTAATGCTTTTCCATGCTCATGGTCTGGATGACTTCCTAGAAAGTAATCAATATTCTCTTTCTTAGAGAGATGATCAGAAGCCCATCTTTTCTGCTTAGCCATCTATTTTTCCACACATAGGAGCATAATTTATTGTAGTTTCATCACTTCTTAAACTATTGTGCTTAGATCAAAATATTTCTATGACAGCATTTTCAGTCAGATGCAAAATCAAGAGAGCAGCCCCCCCCAAAAAAAAACTTACTAACCTTGTAATAAAGCATTATATATAATGTAGGCTGTTCTAAATCTCTTGATTGCTTTATTTTTCACTTCAATGACTCATAGATCAGGTTTAGTTTATGAGTTTGTATAGATAAACAGCCATATCTTGTTAGTAATATGAGAAGAAATGAAAATAGCAAATGGATATTTATTCCTACAGTAATGCCTACATTCTAACATGAACCAAACTAATTTTTTTTTGTGTTTCGCAGTTATGTAAGACAATTATATTGAACTGTCATATTCGGACTTCTAGCATAATATGTTCATCTGTTTGATTCTTATGTATCATTCCATGTCATACTTTTTATGTAGAATGCTTCACTTAAGGCAATATTACTTCTTATTTAAGCATCTATTTCTTAATTAGTAACCACACTAGGCACAGACTCCTCTTTTCAATAGCTATCAAGTAGTGTAATTTGCTTAACAGTAGGCAAATAGAGGCTGAAGGAATCGATCCCATGACTAAGGAGCTTTTTAGCACCTCTTAGACGTAATCTTTATTTGTATATGCAGCTGGAAAAGTCTACTTAATTTTTTTCTAAAGACACTGCAGAGAATGGCTAGGGCTTTCACTAGATTTACATCCATCCCCATGATATGAATATTTGTGTCCAGCTAATACTCAAAGTTTTTGCAATAACTGACCCTAGTTTTGATTCTGTTTGGCACACTAGTTCTTCTTTTATGAATTTCACTATGAATGGTAAAAACTACATGAAGGAGGTGTGCCAGCCTAGTTAGATAGAATTTTGTAGATAATTCAATGTCACTGTAAATATCAATGTAATCCACAGGCTTGTTTTACAAATGTAAGAAAACTAAATGTAAGAAAACCGTGTTATATGCTGAACTTCAAAAATGTAACAACAGTGCACCCTGCTGGAAGAAAACTGTTAAGTAAAGAATTAGAACTGTGTTTGATCTCAAGCTCACAGACAGGATGTCTGGGCTAGCAAATTATTTCTATTGTCTTAATTTAAGAGATAATTACTAAGGTTTTACATGTAAAAGTGTTTTTTATTGCTGTGGCTTCCTGGCCAGGTGCAGCTTACAAGGTAATGTAAATTTTGAGTTTCTGTTAGCCTGGGAACTAAAGGAGAAGTGATAAAATGATGTAATGTGAAATGACTCAGCAGTAGTGTATTATCAATTTAAGACATTCTCAGAGAGAAAGATCAGAGTATTTTGGAATTTGTCTGAAGCTGACAAAATTTCACCAGCACCTGCTTTGTTCTGTATGTAAGTTATTTAGAACATTGTTTCTCTTAGAGTTAGATAGAAATATAACCAGATTAGCTGAGCTGTTTTCTATATTTATGTCAGACTATCCTACAATATTATTTTAAAAGTTTCCTGTGATTTCTGAACTCTTGATTAGCACTGTGTTGAATTGATGAGATTTGTCTTGTGCTTTTATTATTTATTATTAAATATTTTTAAACCTTTCAACTGTGACTGTTTTGTGTAGAGATAATTTAAGTTCTTAGAGAGTCTTGCGTGTATTTGGTGATACTGCCCAAGTCATTCCAATAGTCTTGCTGCTCAGTCACACTTATTATTTGGATAACAGTAATATTACACAGTGAAATTGGTCACCCTTTGGGAAGGGACTTATTAGTAGCTAATAAGAGTAGTTGGTGGCAGTGATTACTACCTTATAGCCTGGCAGGAGGGGGCATAGCTGGAGAACCTGTGCCAGCCTTCCCCAGGAGTTTCTGCATATTTGTATACAAACCAAATCTCAAAGTGTGTGCGTGTCAGCTACTTGGGCAGGGACACAAAGCACTGGTTGGACAGAGAGGGTACTGGAGGTTTTGGCTTGTCTACTAGGCTGAGATCTGAACCCTATAGCTGTGCCAATGGGGGGTCTTATTGGAGATGTGGACAGAAAGGGAGAAACCAGCCCCAGACTGACTGTGATCTCTGTGTGCTCTTAAGGGAAATTGTACTTTACTGTGTGTGTACTTGTTATCCCCCAATGTGCATGCCCCTCACTGGTGCTAGTGGAGAGGACTGAGGCTCCTTGATTACTGGGCAGTGCACGGGCATCACAGGAGGGTCCATGGAACTAGTGCAAAAAACTGAATACCTTAAACATGACCTTGCAACAAAGGTATCTTAGTTTCAGTAAGGCATATCACCTACACTTAATGCTAGTGTACTGTGACACCCAGCATATATCAGTTTCACTTACATGTTTAGAATGTATATTCAGGTGGGTATACTAGTGCTCCTTTTTTGTTATTGTGCTTCAAGTTCTACCTTCACAACTTCTATTTGCAAATTTTGTGGGAGATATCTATATGAATATATGAATAATTTTCTCATTCACTTTATCATAAAAATATTCATGGTGGGCTGACATCCTGTCCAGGACTGGTGCTCTCTCTGTTATGCTCAGTGCATGAGTTCCAGGATATTTTCAGGTTCCAATGAAATTGGATAAAGTGGGCAGTGGTGAATGAATGAATGAATGAATGAATGAATGAATGAATGAAGAAAGTTTGGTGAAACAATAATCAGATTCTAGTGCAACATATACAACTGTGCTTTGTTCATCTGTTTGTTTTTCTTAGGTATGAGTTATAATCTTGAATGGCAAAATGATCAGTTCCATCTGTGACAAATATTCATACTGGGGGATGAATTGAGAGGAGAAAGTTGGAACATTTAATATTGGCTCTGTTTCTGGAGAGTGGGGTTTGAACTTTCAGGGTACTTGGAAATTATAGTGAAGGCCTGAATTCCAAATAATAGTGCTTAGTTGAAGCTGTGTTGATGGCCAGCAATCAATATAAAATAAAAGAGGAAAACACTACATTCAGGGGGGGATAAGGGTTCCAAATACAAGAAGTAATATGGATCCCATATGATTTCTTCTGGCATATGTCTGGCCTCAGAGACACATTCATCTTAAGGTTTTATTAATTTAATATTGTTATAATGTGCTCTTTTGGCAGGTTAATCCCTTTCATGTGAATGGATTACAGGGAGACATGAATTGCTGTGTTGTTGAGTGATTAGATCCTCATGTGTGCTAGCCATCAGACACAAGTATACGCAGCAAGAGCTTCAAGTCTAAATGGTCAGTGTGTCTCAGGAAGTCAAAAGTCTGCATGCTCAGTACAGAGGATAGCATAAAATATGTAAAGCATACTGAAAGAAACAAGACAAATGCAGCGTGTGAACACTTGTTTCAGCACACAAATATATTATGAAACATTTGAAAGTTTTAAAATTGTGAAATTGCAAACAAGTTTGGAAACCAACAATTTCTCACATTATACAGAGGAGCTATGAACACAAAGCATAGCTATAAACTAATGACCAGACAGGAAGTATGGCAACATGCAGCAGTCTGTCCTGTAGAGCAATTGTCTGTTCTTAGAGAGAAACTAGGGATAACTTGGAGAGCAGCTGCTAGAGAAGAAGAAGAGTAAGTCGAGCGGAACACATTAACGAGGGAATGGAATGATAGTGATGCTCAAATGCATCATGGGAAACACTCTCCATTAGTCTGAAGGCTCTCCAGCTGGATGGTTCTGTCGACTTCATCTCCCTCCCACTTGTAATTTCTTTGTTCAGTAATTTTTATCTCAAAAGCTCTGTATTGCAGATCTTGTCCCATGTTAAGTATTACATGTTTAATGGTGATAATGCCATTCCTTGGGTTGAAGAAATATTTTAATTTCAGTTATTAGTGATTCACTCTGCATGTCTTGTGAACACCACAGCACAGTGTGTACCCTGTAATGCCTTGGGGCTAATTATCTGGTATTATAATTTGAAGGTATATGGACAGCACATGAAAAAGGGCCATTTACAAGTAATGGAAAGCTAGGATTTTAGCACTCTGGTTTGTTTGAGAATACAGGCTATGCAGTAGCTGTTCAGTTACCTTTTCTTTCTCTCTATCTCCCTCTGTAGCTGCTCAGATACCTTTTCTTTCACACTCTCTCTTTCTCTTCGAAGCAGTCACCTTCTATCTTCCTGTCAAGTGCTCAGTTTAATTTACCTTTTTATAATTTGTGTGACCACTGTTCCTGCTATGACCACCGATCCCTTATCTCCTTTTGGCTTATTCATTCCTCCTTTTCCAAGGCAGATGAGGATACTGGGTAGTGAAGCAAGAGCTAGGGATTTTTGCTGTTATTAGTTGTGGGTTAAGAGATGTTTTGAATGCTACTCACTTCCTCTGCTGATGTCTGAAAAAACACAGTGTAATGCCTGCTACACTGCACTAGGAGTGGATGCTAACTTCGGCAGAGCCATGTTGTTCAGGTAGAGTGCTGTGCAGTGCAGTAATTGGTGATCTTACACATCCCTATGTTCCTGTGCATAGAGGAAGGTCATGCCCTTGCTATGGTACCCTGTGAATACTCCCCTTCCCTCCTCAGGATTGGTGAACTAGTTCCAGTTATTCACTCTCATCTCTCCTTGACCAACACCTCTAGCTCCCAGGCTGTTAGTCAAAACTGGGTCATGTTCAGCATCAAAAGCTTGGTGTTATGGAACCATCACTTCCATTCCTTTTAACTCCCCGTTATCCATTCTATTTTTCCTTGTAACCCCATCTTAGTCTCTAATAAATGTGCTTTAGCATTTTTTCACATCTGTCATTCAGAAGAGCATCAGCTTCAGTGCTGGATGGCTGAAAAAAGATCCATGACAGGGCACTGAGAAGTTAGTCTGGGGGTTAGTATGTTTAAAAACAACTAAAGGAAGCATCATGTCTTAAATAGCAATAGCATAGAAATGGAGGACATGATTAACCTGCTGAAGTGACTTTAACCATTGTGAAGAAAGTTTGATAACAGCTGCTTTCACCTCATCATAGGACAACCAACCTATGCTTTCAGTCAGAATCCTGTTAGTATTCTACATCAGAACTGGATCAAGGATACTGTACCCATTAGCGACACAAAAACTGGACCTTACATAATAGCAGCTGCTGGTCATTTTCATTTCATAGTTGCAATGGTCAATAAAGGTCTTATCCTTATTGCTTTAAAGCAATTAACATAAATGACCTCCTGACCTTGCATTTGTTTGAAGCTGCAGTAGTTCTTCCATGAATCCTCCTAGTGTTATCACACAGGGGTGGTCAGATAAATATCACCAACAACATCTGTCAGGTTACTGTAATCTAAGTTACTCTTAGCGGATCACATCACTGTCATTACTAGGCTGGCTTTCATACGTCTGTGGGCATTTGCTGAGTTGTGAATACCACAGTATTTTATCAGAAAACATTCAACGATCATTTATTTTTTGTCACTGTCTTCTCACCTAATTTTTGAAGTAGTGTTTCTTCATAGTTATGCTCACTTTACACTTGCATGTGCCCTTAAAGATCACTTTGTTGAATATTTAAGGCATTCAGAAATCTAAAGCATTCCAAACTTTTCCTTCTTATCCTGTAAGGATTCTCCTAGTTCCTTCTGATATGGCTTTTGCTTTCTTAACATGAGCAGCATTATGGATCAGTGGTGCAATATCCATCTCACAGCTTCTGGGCCTGGGGTTCAACCCTAACCTCTGGTCGCTCTCTCTGTGCATCCTCTATGTTCTTCCCATGGATCCATGAGTTTTCTCCCTGTAATTTCAGTTTCCTGTGACTTCCCAAAAGCACGGTGGTTAATTAGCCACACTTATATATACCATGTATATACACTTTCCCTGACCTTGTAGCTCAGGTTATTGCTGAAAAGAGTCTGTGGACCATCCCTTTTAACAAAAAATAAACAAACAAAATAAGAATCATTGTTTTACTGTATGTTGCACTCTACGTGCATCTAATGAAAAGCTCTGCACAGTAATTTAAACATGTCCCTTACTAACTATACTCTTGGCTACGTCAGTATCCACTCTTAGTCTAACAGGTGGTTCAGTTCATTAATTAAGAAAATAGTCACATTTCTTCTTCTTTTTCCCCTTTGCTCTTCAAGTGATGAATTGTACTCTCCTAATCAGAATGTAACTCTAATATTAATTTTAGGTGCATTCCTTTACATGTCTGGCACTTAGTACCAGATGTCAAGTACTGTCTCCATAAAAATGGACACCACAGCACCATACCCATCCTGTTATACATCCACTGTTTTGAAGCTAGTTTGCAGTTAGTATTCATTAATCAGTTTATGCCACAAGTCATAACTATCTCTTTTCAGAGGTGAAGCAAGAGCACTGTCCAGATAACCGACTTACTCAAAATTATAGAGTTTGCAAATGGCGATTGCAGGAATCAAAAACACACTGCTCCAGATAACACTTATTTTTTTTTCTTTCTTTCTTACTTTTTTTACTTTCCATGACAAAGAAAATCCAGACTTCAGTGGCATGATTCTGTGCTACTTTTTCTGCTTTCAGTTGCAAAGTTTATTTCATCCAGTTTTTTTTTTTTTTTTATAAGACTTGGCATTATCTGTATGAGACTTAGTACTGTCTATGCCTATACCTCAGTTGTCCTTTTTGCTGCAAAGAGGGAACTGTTTTACAAGCAGTATAGTATATATTTCCTGTTTTATTTCTCAAGGGTGACAGGCAGGTATGCCAAAGGCTGGATGAGAATTTTCAGTAGCAGCATTTCAACCCTCAGAGCTATAATACAGAATGTCATTGACATGACCACACTGTGACCTTTGACTTAATGACAAATTTAACACTCCCATACCATACAGTCATCAGCTGTTACCCTTTGCGACTACATATCATTTGAACACATACTCTGTTACAAGAAGACTGAATAACAGACTTTAGCATGTTGTTCAGTGACGATGTATGTCAATTGTCATATGACTTATTTCAGTGATTAATATCGTTAGGCCAAAATTTTTTGAACTCTACCTGACTTTTCTTCAGCATCTCCTGATTCTCACATACCAACTTCCATAATCATTGGACACAGAGCATGTGCATATCTTGATTTATTTTAAATATTAACGTAATTAAACTCTTCTAACAGCTATGATAGAGGACTGCATTTATTTAAAGAATATCATGATGTAATTGAGGAAATCTCTCCTGATTTGACAGGGTGTAGTAAGACATTCCCAGAAAGACTGTAAGTTAGTAATGGGCGTACCTTCATTGAAGGTTATGCGTCAGGGCTGGCAACTCGGTACGTAAAAATCTACTGCCAATCATTAGCGGACCGGAGTTCCACTGTGACGACCCCTAACCAGGAAAAGCTGAAAGATACAACAACATAAAGCAAGGATACTTAAGCACAATGTCTTGACGTAGGATAACCCGTGTCCAGATAGTGGCACAAGTACCAGAATCTAGTGCGAAGGAGTGTATTGCATGACTAAGGACCAGCTCTTCATTCCTGGGGGGGGGGACTTATCACTTTAGTTCTTGTTTCCTGTGTAAGATTAAGGTGATAACACTTAACATCTCTTATTATAAAAGTGCTTCAGCAAATGTCAGTGTAACAGGTATGGAAGCATGGCCTAAATCATTAGTACCATTGTACAATTCCACACTGGGGAAGTCTGAATGCCTATTATGTTACAATCTTTCTGCAAAATCCCATGCCTGTCTCTGACCTCTGCTTATTCTTACCCACCCAAACCTGGCAATTAAAAGATTCCCTTCCCCTTCATATGGGTAAGCCAATGGCAAAAGTTTTGTTGGGGTACCTTCATAGCTCAGAGCAGAAGCTACGAATGGGACAATTCAGGGCAGCAAAGCACGAGTTGAGCTAATAAATACATAAATGCATGCATATATACATACATACATACATACATACATACATACATACATACATACATACATGCAACACATAATATCTAGGTAATGTTTCTCCTTTAAATTTATGGGTTTGCACTGTAATTATAATTTAGACAGTTGTAATTAATTAATTAATTAATTAATCAGGATCTTAATAACCAAATATATGTGACTTCCTTTTTATTGCACTGCATTTCTTTTGTAACAGAAGTATTCAGTAGAAGGACTGTTACTACAGATTTTTGGAAGACATTTGAGTGGAACTTAATTGAAAAAAAAACTATAACACAGTTTAAAACTGCCATTATGAAACATACATAGAATCCAGTCTAACTGTAGCAAATTTAATTAGTTATTTAAGTGCCTTTTACACAATATTCAACAATCAAAGATGTGAGTAATACTCTTATTAAATCCACCAGTCCAACATGAAGGTATATGAATGTTTTTACTGAGGTTCATGTTATGCAAAGGTTCCTTAATATCATGGCAAAAGCTAAAGCTTCCAAAAGCCTTTTAGCATTAGTTTTCATGGGTTGTTTTTCATGAATTTAGAGTCAGTTTTTGAACTTTGCAAGTGAATGAAACCTAAAAAAGTCTGCAGCAGAATTTGGATGGTGATGGTTTTCTTTTAGAGTATCCGTGGGGAAATGAGGGCTTAGGTCCCACATTTGACTTAATCTGGTGAAGTAAAAAAAAAACTGTACATTAGTAAAAGGGAATTTCAGCCCAAGCAACATCTGCTGAACATAATGAATTCTGCACTCCACGATAGCTGCGGAAGTGTTCATACTACCATATTCATATTTTATTGAGCTGTGCATGTCATTTTATTTGCTATGCCCTAATATTACCCTACGGTTTTTAATATTTTGTCCACTTTAGATTATGCTTTGATGAAGTGACATTTAGGAAGGGAAGAATATATTACATACACTGTTGAAGGAAATGCGTCAAAAGAAATAGCTGTATTATCATTTAGCCATCAAAACCACTATACATTGTTAAGAGAGTAGGCTACATTCACATAAAGCATGCTCTCTCTTAGTCATGGCATTATTCTTTAGTGTGGTGAAAAACATTCATTATTACTTACTTTATAATCTAACATCATGATCATAGGATCATAGGAAGTTACTAGGCTATTGGCCCTGAGGCCCTTACAAACCTAGCCAAGAATTTAGCCCATCTTCCAACAAGTCAGCACCCTATGTCACCGTCTAGCAGGGACACAGGTGGAATCTCAGGGGTGTATTTTCTGTTCCCCATCCAGTTATACAGGTTGTGCTTAAAAAGGTTTAATTAGGTAGTCTGCAGGAAATTAGTGCAATTCTATTCTAAGGTGTAGTTTTGCAATCAGTGACAGCAGGCATCCTTGACATTTATAAAAAACACATTGTGATCTTCCTTCTGAAAAGTGCAACCACTTCACAAAGGCTTCTTGTACGATAAGGTGAAAATAATGTAAATTACCAAGGCTGTAAGAAAAATATTCACCAAACTCCAAGCAGGCTCAACCTTATATGACTATAAGCACTTAACAAGATACATTTTCACCATAGCCATACAGGGCCCACCTTGTGAATTATTTCACTAAGGTTGTGTCGTCAGCACAATGTGTGGTTTCTCTGTTCTTTCTTTCTCTTCCCATGCAGCCTATACTTTAAGCACTTAAAACTACCCTACTCTTATGATTTACGTGACAAAACATGTTAAAGCTTTTGTGTCTTATTAATGTGTACCTCTTGTTTCTTTTAAGCTACTGATATCTAACAAGAGCTCATTTATTGTAACAATTTTTAAACATAAAGTAATAGCATTTGGGTTACATATCAGACCATATATCTGTTTGATGTTTTGATTAAAGACATTGTTTTAAGAATAAAGAAAAGTGTAAGACTGAAATTGCATATGCATGAGTAAAAGTCCACATTTTGATAGTTTTTGGCTTTGTGGTTTTAAATAGCAGCTCAATTATTTTATACATCTTTGCTGAGTGAACATTGTAAGAAATTAACATTTCTGAGTTTCTGCTTTTAAATCATTTTGAACTGTCTTGACGTCTATAGCAACACATGCTGGGAGATAGAATTTTTTACATATTTACTTTTTTCACGTGATTTGTTCTCTTTTAACAACCCCTTTTTCATGTTAACTTCTTTTTAATATTTGGTTTCATGTGGAAGGATTCATGAAGGTGCTGCAATGTGTACATGGAAATATTTTGGTATTCAGCAACAGTACAAACATGGTGCTGCATGGTGCTCTAACACAGAGATTAGGGTTGCCACCTTTTCAAATGCCCAAAGTGGAACATGTTTTGTACAAACGTCAGATTTTGCAAGGCAAAGCATACCCACAGCCAGTACATAGGACAGAACTTCACTGTTTTGCCTACATAAATGCTTATTCTTGTAGCATTTTAGTTGCTTATTCTGTTTCTTATAACATTTAGGTGTTTCAGAAGCAGAATAACTGTTTTATGCAAAGTGGGACAGGTGGTAGCCCTAATGGAGATATGCAGCTCTATGGCCATGCTGAATGGTGATGAGGCAGTCTAGGCGAGAGGCATATGCTAATTAACCATGAGCTCTCTCCATCTGCACCCCCTCCAGAAAGCTATTTACACAAAAAGTGATTCAAGAAATCAATAGGCTGTGAAGATCAGCACAGCCAGCCTCACTATGTCTTGGTAGTGAACACAGCAAAAAGAACATGCTCAACTACCTATCACAACTGTGGTATGTGGATTTGGGTAGGGAGAGACATTAGACACCAGGGATTGGTGAATTGCCATAACAGAATCACTATGGGGAGGGGGGAGTGAGAGGCCACTAGATACCAGAGATTACACTCATTTTAAGTGCCATAACAGTACTGACTTCAGGACAGGGATTGAAGGGTGGGGAAATCCCTAGACATCAGGGATTGCATAACCATTAAGTCCCATAATGGTAGTGACTTACAAATAGTGGTTGGGGCTTGGGGGGGGGGGGATACTAGACACCAGGTCAAGCACAAATGTGCCATAATGGGAGACAAACTATTATGATGATCAGAGGGGTTGAGAAACACACTAGACACAAGGGCAACTACAAGAGTACCATAATGGCCCATGAACTATTTTATGATCTGATGGTGGGGGGCGTACTAGACACATGCCATAATGGCACTTATACTATTACAAGGATGAGGGGGGGGGGTGGAGGAATGACGGGAATGCAGACTGGTGAGGGACAGATTGGTGTGTGGGGGTTTTTGTTTTGTGTACTTGTGTATGTGGCAGAGTGACTGGGGGAAATGCCAGTGCCTAAACAAGCAGCAGTTTATGTCTAAGACATGGAGATCAGCAATGATCTGCATGCCATGATAGCAAATGCCATTCAGAGCATGTGAATTAGCTGGTACTGAGGTCTTCCTTCATTGGGGATTGCATGTTTATGAATCACAAAATACTGCATCATGGGAGCAGGGCCTTTTCACAGCTCACATTAGCCCCTTTAATGAATTAATGGGATAATCTTTTTAATTGTTATTTGAGTTACCAGTCATTTTCTATTACACAAGATAATTTTATTATTGTATAATAGGAATAACATTCACCGTACCACAGAGGACACCTGACTAGCAATAGGAAGTTCCAATGATACATCAGATAATCAGATACTTTAACTTTGTATTTGATTGCATAAAAGAACCACTAAGGTATCATATGATTAATGACACATTAAATATTCAGTATTAAAAAAATTAGATACAATGTATACCTTACAACTTTGTCAACCATTCAGTTTTCAAAGTCACGCTGACCATTAATAAATTTGAATTTCATGTGGAACATAAGCACTTGGATTAATACTAATGTGCCTTTCTGAATAAATAAATATTCTTATGGTTGCTCTTTATTTTAGTTAATTTTCTTTACTTGTTAAAAAAAATACAGTAGGGCCCTTTAACGTGTTTGTCTCTTGAAGTGAATTGGGCTTTTTTGTTAGTCATTTTGAAGAAGTCAGTATGTGAAATTCAAGTACTGTCACTTCAAAAAATTAAAATAGGAAAATATATGTTTTATACTTTAGAAACCAATAGTAAATATGGTCGACTTGCTGCTGAAAACCATTCATTGCATAATGTGTCCGAAAAGATTTATTCATTATGTTATTGCATTCCTTTCCTAGCCAGGGGATGGACCTCATGATCTGGCAGCTGTAAAATGCAACATGTTCTCAGTCTGCCACTCCTCCCATGACCACACCTAAATGTGGCTTGTGCCCCAAGCATGACACATTGCTGTCTCTGCAAGGCTGCATTCATGAACGCTTACATTATGTGTATATGACCAGTATTTAAGAACACCCCTTTCACATTTTTTGTACTGTCTATTCACTCAGAAAGATTACACTAAGTATAGACATAGTCTACACATTGTAGTAACCTTTATGACTCCCCCTTGATATTTAAGGTTGCAAGAAAATCAGTGGGAAAACTAGAATTAGGAGGAAGAAGGTGTGAGCTATATCTGTGTTGTTTATTCACTCAGAATGGTGTACACTTAGTGCAGGTATTAATGAATCCAGCCTCAGGTCTATTGTCCTTACTGGGCTGATTTATTCTACTGTATTTGATTGACTCCCAACAGCCATATCAGTTGCCTGGTTAAGCTCGTTCAAGGAGTTAGTGGAGTTTAGGAAGACTCAAAATCATGTATAATCCTCACTAGAATTCAAATGGTCATTTGTTCCTTTTGGTTACAGGATAAGGTTAAGTGATGGCACTTAAAGCTATGGGTCAGCTTTAATTATGGTGTCTTTCAGAGCCCCAGAAAGGAAATCTTGAACAAAAAAAAAAGTTTTATTTTTTTTCAGTACATAGCAGGAAGGTAAAAGCAAAGGATATTTTTTCTTGTGATATTGGTTCAGATCTATCTTTTGCCTTAGTGTAGCTCTTAAGTGGCACAGTTTTAATGTTTTGTAACACTTGTAAGACAATTATTTGTTTCCATCAAATAACAAGTAATAAGTGATAGTGCTGACTGCTTTTCACTTCTTGTAGTTGTCCGCCACCAAATGGTCAGTTCCACCTTTCTGTCCTTCTCTGTGCTCCCATCTTCACTTTCTTACCACTACAGAGATGACAAGGATGAGTGGCAGATGTGTGCAAATTTAAGCCATAGTCTGCAATGAAAGGGACCCTGTTTACTTTATATAGATTTGCAGGGGGGTCACTTTATTATACCAAATGAATAAGCAATCTAATCTATATACATTTATTTATTTATTTTGCAGCATACCTTTCAGCTGCCCTTGATTTTATGGAATGGCCCTGATTTTGCCTCATATTTTTTGCCTTGTCCCTCATAAAATAGTTGATTTTCTGGTAAATCACTAAGAATTAAGGTCACTCAGTAATTCCAAACATTAGAGTTTCATAGTTTCTGCTGTTTGGAAAATACATGTAGCTGGAAAACTTGTTGATTTACTAACTTTTTAAGTGAATTGGAATAATATCTAAAATTGTCCCTGATTTCGAGCCTTTGCTACCCCACTATTTTTTTTGTTTTGTCCAAAATTCTTGAGTAAAGAAGCTGATAGCTATGTTTTGTAGTGGCAATAAAATAGCATCTTTATTATAGAATTTCCTTTGTCTAATATTATGCCTAATCTAATAACATAATATAATACATGCAGATGAAGGTTTGCAGTTCCACTCAGTTCTTATACAGACCTTCTGGATGCAGAGTGATGACAGGTGAAAACTGAGGGCCTGATTAAAAGCTGGAATTTATGTATGTTGAAATGATATGAGTGATACATTGCATTTTACCATGTGTAGTTTAAAGGTATATTTCCTGGAGATTTGATTCACAGCTTCTGTAAAGGTGCACCATCTCTTACTGCATTTATGGACTAACATTCCCTGCATTCACAGCTGGATAGATCTATCTAAATAATAGCTAATAAGCTAATAATATTATGTAGTGGTATATAAACCACAGCAGTGTGTACAGAAACGTATTGGTGCATAACAAAGTGACCAGACTGAAATGTTGGTGTGAGCTGCAGATTAAGTATACCTTGGCCTCTGGCCAGTTTTCAAACCATGAAAAACAGACCTGGATTTTCAATGCTAGAAGTAATTTCTAACATTTGAAGTGATTCACAGATTACAAAGTTATAGTTGGGAGAGCTTCAGTGCAGAAAAGGTAGCCATATTGGTACAATGGTGTCTGTTATCATTCTCCAAGGCACAGCTGGGCAGCTCTGGAGTGATAAGGGTGCTTAACAACACAGAGAAGTATGTCAAAGATGTCTTAGCTTCTATGAAATGCCCCAGTAATGCAGTAAAACTGTTTGGTTTTTAAGGAACAGTTTGCCAGCCAAGACGGCATAGTGGGAGGGTAATGTTAGCCAGTGATTCTGTAAAGCTGGAATAACAATGCCAGATTGTTTAGAACCACTAAACCCTCTTTTGATTACAGTCAAGACTGACAGCTGACTCCCATAATGCCACATTCTTACTAGGTATCTTCAGACTTATATAACAGGAGGCAAACATGGTCCTTTCTAGTCTGCACTGATGAGAAAAGATTCTGCCACTGTAAACTACCTGCATCTGCAAAAATTGTAGCTGCATGGCTACTTAGTAGGGTTCCAGAGCAAGTCATTGGAAATTTGGGTAGAATAGTGACTCAGTGCTAAATCTCAGCCTCAGAGCACCAGTCCTGAGTTTTTGTTACAGTTTATGGAGACTTTTTGTTGGCCACTTTGATTTCCTCCCAGCAAAATCTTCTGAATTGTTATATATGTCCATAAGAGCAAGGATGAATATATCTATATCTATATATCTATATATCTATATTTGTTTTATCACATTCTAGTTCACTTCTGGCCCCTCCCCCTTCATGTCTAGTGTGAGCTTATTTCAGTCCCAGAAACAATAGGCACCATCTTTAAACTAGGAATCCTCACCTGCTGGTCTCATGGCAAGTTTATCTGTAAGTACATGTTATACAACTGACTGTATATTATTTTTATGAGCTGTGCAGTGTAACCATTACCTGCTGCTTCCTCTGGCTTAGCAACTGTTTTTTTAGTAGGTCCTAAACCTATGGCTTGTACCAGAAGCAAATCTTACTACATATTTTAGCAACTGGGTCTGTTGCCACTTTAAATATTTGGCTGGTTCCAGAGGCTCTTGATGCATTATTTGAACCAATTTAATGCTGATGTAGTACCAGAGGCTATTTTTTTTGTATACATTTTTAAGCATTTGTGTTTGATTCAACTTTATGGCCAGTGCTGGAGGCTAATCATTTTCACTGCAAAACAATCAATTTGTTTTACTTGTGTGTAAAAGCTATTTTTTTTTTTTTTTTTATGGCTACATTCTGCATTTGATGTAAACTTAAACTTATGGCTGGAACCAGAGACTATTTATTACGATGCTAAACATTCTGTTTAGTTCATGCAGAATGGGGCTTTGAAATAGACTGTTCAGTTAACTGTTGAGGAACATGCATCTAGTGTGTTCAGTAATACGAGTGCAGTATTTGCCATAAAACAAAGATCTAACTTTACTACGTCTGTACTATTATACTGTGAATAATACTCTAAACTGTTTATTTTTTGTTTATTAGCGTTGTGGTATCTGTGTGGAGTCTGCATGTCCTCCCCGCGGTCGAGTGGCGTTCGAAAGACATGCGTAGAATGGGCGTGCCTTTGTTGAAGGTTGGGTGTTGAGCTGTCACCTTGGCATCATAAAAATCTACTGGCAATCATTAGCGGACCGGAGTTCCGCTGTGGCGACCCCTAACCGGGAAAAGCCGAAAGAAGAAGAAGAAGAAATGTTGTGGTATTTCACAACTGTCTACTGTTCTCTAAACTGTATTTTTAATTTTTTGAGTGTGTTAAAGCTGTAGAAATTTACAACTGCTCACTGTTCTTTACCATATTTTACTTTCTTTTTTCTCAGCCCCAAGCCAGCTGTGTCTTATAGAATTCGCGGCACCTATCCTGTGGCAAATACCACTACCATAAGTAAAGCCAGTGGGACATCCAACTGTATTGAAAAGCCTTGCAGAACCTAAGTGTATGTCTCATTATAATACAAAAGGCATTAGTAGGTTGTGTTTTTTACTGTAATCATTAATGTACTGAACATAAATACATGTGCCAGCAGCAGGGATTTCAGTCCCCCCCATGTAGAACCATTCTGATTTCTACCCTTCAAGTCTGTAAAAACACTCCACTCTAAACTGTAATTCTAACCCTTCCAGTCTCTAAGGAAACATTTACCTGTTTATTTTTTTCTTCTTCTTCTATGTGATACATCCCCACTACCCTCCCAGTCTACCTCTGACTCAACAATAGTTGACTCACTCTCTCTCAGCCCTCAAACAAGGTATTACTTAGGACATCCAACTGGTAAAATTAAAAAGGACTTTCACTCCTTTAAAAAAAAAAATTGGTAACAAAAGAAAGACTAACATTATAGATGTGACTTCTGAGCAACTGATAGTTTATTTTTGAATTGCACATACATTGATTGGCTCCACTCCAGCCCACCTACCAGTTCAGTACCCACACCCATATCTCCTGCTCACACAACTCACACCCTCACCAAATATAAGTACCTCCTCTAACTGCACAACCTCACTCCCACTATGTCTCATTACCCCCAGTCCCATCTCCACTATACCCTCCTGGGATTAACCTCCCTATTCATCTGCCTCTTCATAGCCACCATCAGCACCTCTTATCTCTTCACAGTCACTCACTGCATCCACCCCAAATCCCCCACCCTAACCCAAAACATTACTATCACCCCCACTCACACAAGCATATACCCCACCATATACACCCAACCCCCCCATATACCATGTCCCTCCCATGTACCACTTGTATCCATCTAAAAAGCAACCAAGTATACAATTTCACTACCTAATCATCCAATACCTAACAACTTTCACCTGCATAACTACCCAGCTACTACTAGGAGGAATAGTACAGGTGTGCACCTACCATAAATGTAGGTGTTCGAGTGCATTCACTGCTGCAGTCATTACAATTGGGTTATCCTGCTGGCAGGCTGCCCTCAGTCAGCCTGAATTCCAAAGACTTAGTCTGGCATCGGTTGCTGTCGCCTCTTCCCTGACGTCAGAGCGTCAGGGGTATAAAAGATGCAGCCGACACCATTTTCTTCAGTTTTTCTTGCCCCAGATGTCAGGTGCCCCCAAAAGTGTAGCCTAAAAATATGTTAATAAAACATACATGCACCAAAGTTTATTTTATCTTCATCTACAAGCAAATACACCACATAGGTTGTATAGATTAGAGAAGTACAGATAAGTTCCAGCAAAAGTAAGGGGGATGGCGGGTGGGTAACCTGGACTGCAACAGTGAATACACTCGAACATCTACATTTATGGTAAGTGTACACAACTGTACTATGTTCTTCGTGTTTCACTGTTGCGTCATTACAATTGGGTTGAATCCCAAAGCTATAGTTGGGAGGCTGGAGCTAAATCGCATTAGGGGCGGCTATGAGGCCCTGTAGAACTGCAGTGGCAAAGCCTGCCATGGACTTAGAGTAGAGTGGTAAATGATAGTGCTTAGTAAAGGTGTGCACTGAACTCCAGGTAGCAGCCTCTAAAATGTCTTTGGTTGGTACTCCCCATGAGGAAGGCTGCTGAAATGGCTGCTGCTCTGGTTGAATGAGGCCTAATGCCCTTAGGCACTGGCTTGCCATGTTGTGAATAGCAGAAACGAATGCAGTGGCCTATCCACTTTGAAATAGTCTGCTTTGAGATAGCCTTTCCTTGTGATCCTGCAGCATATGCCACTAGAAATTGCTCTGTTTTTCTGAAAACTTTGGTTCTGTCCAAGTAGAATTGAAGCTGTCTGTGTATGTCCAAAGAATGTAGAATTCTCTCCCCCTTGTTCTGTGGATTTGGATAAAAAGTTGGCAGATGAATAGCTTGGTTACGGGCCACACTGGACACTACCTTAGGCATAAATGTCGGGTTTGTCCTCAAAAAAACCCTGTCTGGATAAAAATGATAAAAGGTTCCACAGCCATGAGTGCCTGTAGCTCTGAAACTTGTCTTGCAGAAGTTATTGCTAAGAGCAGAGCTGTTTTCCAAGATAAAAACTTTATATCAGCTATAGTGGCTGGCTCAAAAGGAGGCAGGGTGAGTTTTTCTAAGACATAGTTGAGGTCTCATGCAGGTATTGGTGATCTCTTTGGAGGCCTTAAGTTTTTGGCTCCTCTGAGGTATTGCCTTAACAAAGGACGAGAAAGGATTGGTGGCTCTGTATTGTAATGAGCCGAAATGGCAGAGGCATGAATTTTAATTGATGAAAAAGATAGGCCGTTGTCCAGCATCTCAGTTAAGTATGCAAAATCTGAGGGATATTTGGTACAGCTGTGTCAATTCCTTGTGTCTGGTTCCAAGCACAGAATCTCTTCCATTTTCCAGCATAAGATTTTCTAGCACTAGGCCTTCTGGCCTCCAAAATGACATCCATCACAGCTTTAGTGAGAGGTGCATTTTGTAAGACTACATTATCTGCCATGCTGCCAGATTTAAAGGTCTTGAGTTGGCTGTGCAGGATCTGATTGTTTTGTTGGGACAGCAGATGGGGTATTTGAGGTAAGGTCCAAGCCGGGCATTGAGACAAGTTCCTTAGGATTGGATACCAGTACTGATGGGGCCAGGCTGGGGCAATCAGTATCATCTTTGGCTTCTCTTGTCTGACCTTTAGGAGTACCTTGGGGAAGAGAGGCAGTGGAGGGAAGGCATATACTGCTAAGTTTTTTCCAGCTGAAAGATAGGGCGTCCACTTTCCATGTGTGTCTGTGATAAGTCCTTGTGCAGAATCTTTTTAGTTGGTTGTTGTGAGGAGAGGTAAATAGATCTATATCCGGGCATCCCCATTTCCTTGTTATCATGCTGAAGACTTGTGGATTCAATTTCCACTCGTGGGGATCCATGAGGTTTCTGCTTAGTTTGTCTGCCAGAGTATTTGTCTTTCCTGGCAGGAATTGTGCCTGCAGATGTACTTGGTAAATCAATGCTTTGTCCCACAAAGTCATGGCTAGTCTGCAAAGGGGGTAAGAATGAGTGCCTCCCTACTTGTTTATATACCACATGACCGTGGTGTTGTCTGTCTTTATCAGTAGTTGACCCGGATGAAGTAGGTCCCTGAAGGCTGTCAGGGCATTCTGAACAGCTAGCATCTCTTTTTGATAGATATGTAGATGCATTTGGTTTGCGGACCATGTGCCTTGAATACATCTTCCTGCCATGTGGGCTCCCCAGGCATACTCTGATGCATCCGTTGTTAATGTCTGCCTGGCTGGGGATAAAGTGAATGGCTGTCCTTTGTTCTGGTGACAAGCCTTCGCCCACCATCGAAACTCCTGTTGCAGGCAGGGAATGAGAGTAATCCTTGTTTCCAGGCTGTGGCAATGTTGAATCCAAACACTTTTTAGGTACCATTGAAGTTTCCTCAGATGCAGTCTTGAATATGGAATTAGTAGAATGCAGGATGCCATCAAGCCCAAAGCCTGCAGAATTTTTCTTGCAGATAACTGGGCCTTTGTTGCCAACTTTTTGAAATTGGTAGTCAGTTGCCTTTGTTTTTCTGGCATGAGATAAGCCATCTGGGCAGTTGTATTTAAGCTTGCACCCAGGAATATTATCTCTTGAGAGAATACTAGTTTTGGTTTCTTTTCGTTGACTGTGTACCCGAGGCTTGTTAAAAATATCTTTACAAATGCCAGATGCTGTAGTAGAATGTCCTTGTTCTCTGCTTGAATGAGGCAGTCATCCAAGTAAGGATATATTTGTATTCCTCTTTGTCTGCAGAATGCAATTACTGGTGCCAGGCACTTTGTAAAGACCCTGGGCACAGTAGATAAGCCAAAGGGCAGTGCAGAGAATTGGTAATGCATTGAGCCTGCTATGAATCTGAGGTATCTTCTACATGTTTGTCTGATTGGGACATGCAGGTATGCCTCTTTTAGGTCTAAAGTCACAAGCCAAGCCTTCTTGCCCAGCATGGGCAGAAGCTGCTGTAGAGTCAACATTTTGAATTTTGGTATATCCAGGTATGTGTTTAGCAAAAGATAGGTCCAGTATTCGTCTCCAGGCCTTGTACTTTCTTGGTACCAAGAACAGTCTTGAATGAAATCCTTGTCCCTGCTCCTGCACTGGTACTTGTTGAATGGCCCCCATTTCCATGAGGGATGAGTTTTGTTTTTTTGCCTCTGCCCATTGATTTTTTGGCAGGTCTGGCCAACCGTTTGCCCTTGGCAGGGTATGGAAGTGAAACTTGTAGCCTTGTGACACTATGTCTAGGACCCATTTGTCCTGGGTTATTATGTTCCAATTTGAGAAAAAAGTGCTAGTTTTCCCCCTAAAGGTGCTTCCAGAAGATAAGTGCTTGGCGCAGGCAGGGGGAAGTCATTGAGACTGTTTCCTGTATGGCTGTGATTTGTCTTCTCCACTTTTGGAGGTAGAAGCACCCCATTGTTTAGACCTGTACGAACCTTGGGGTTGGGATCTGCCTCTAGGGCGTCTGGATCTGCTCCTTTGAGGCCTGTCTGACACTGGAAAGGACCAATTCTTTGTAGGCCAGTGTCTCATAATCTTGGAGGCTGTACCTGTAAGAAATCCTTGACCGTTTGCATAGATTTTGCTTTGTCCTCCATTTTCTTTAACACTTCTTCTGCCTTAACACCAAACAAGGTGTCATGCTGTAATGGAGCATCTAATAATTTTGCTTTGACATGATCAGGCAAATTTTGTTCCTTTAACCAAGCATGCCTCCTAATGACAGAACCCGTAACAGCGGCCCTGCAGGAGGCCTCCAGAGAATCAAAACCAAATTGCAAAGTATGCTTTCCAACTCGTTCAGCTGCATGCAATAAATCCTGCATTTCCTTGTTTTCTGCACATTCAGAATTTATCAACATTTTCTGTTTAAGCAGTGACATAATATATTGCTGATATCTGAGCATATGAAACTGGCAATTTAAAGCCCTTATAGCCAAGGTAGCAGAAGTGTAAATCTTTTTTCCCCATCTGTCCAGTGCCCTAGAATCCCTGTCAGAGGGGGTAGGGTTTTTTGCAGTGGAAGCCTTGATCCCTTTGGGACCCTGAGAGATAGTTTTTGGGTCAACAGTAGGGTTTTTGAAAAGGAATTTATGAGAGTCAGGAACCCTGTAGTATCTGTCCGGCTTAACAGGAGCTAGAGGTAAGGAGTCAGGGGTCAGACTAGACTCCGAAAAGACATCATCTACAATGTCCAAGACAGGTGGAATAGCTCGGGGCCTGTGTTGTGATAGTAAAAGGAAGTCTCTGAGCCTTTTCTTAGATTCTGAAAAATCTTGGCTCTCCCAGTGGAAATGTTCCCTCATGGTATGCAAGGTTTCCCCAAAAGAGTAGTCCTCAGGAGGAGAGGCTGAAGGGTTAGATTCTTCAGCATCAGAATCCTCACAGGGAGGAAGTGAGTATTCCTGATCAGAAGAGGAATCAGAAGAAATGGAAACCTGATCTGAAGATTCATAGTCTGTCTCTTGCCTAGGCCTTTTATCAGGAGGGGGATGGGAACCCTGATCAAAGTAATTAAGTCTTCGGCCATTTTGAGCATCTGTTTTTTGGGCATGGAGGCCTGTCCATGAGGCTGTTGTACTTGTTTCTTGGTCTTTAAAGGTGCTTTAGTCTTTGCTTTTGAAGCTGAAGTCATTTTAATGTATAACTGAGTAGGTCTGAAAACATCCTCAGAAGCTGATGCCTGCTCAGCGGCTCCGGACCCATCTGAGGGGATAGTCTCCGAGGGTCCAATACCTTGAGTTTCCAGTGGCCTAGTCGATTCCACGTGGGAGTCGGCAGCAGCCTACAGCTCTAAGGTAGTGGGCGTCAGGGGCTGCAAAGGCGCCTCACTGAGAACCGGCGAACCGGTGACTGGCTTAGAAGAAGCCTCGTCATCGGTTTTGGACCTCGGTTGCCTGTCCTTTTCTTTTTCTTTGCGTTTCTTATGAATTCCGGTAGTCGGATGGCTATTCGACGACGTCGTATAATTAAATCTTCTACCAAAATAGTGTAATGCAAAATCATACCGACGCTTAATAGTGCGTTGGTTAAATCTAGCACAAAACCGACAACTAGCAACGTCGTGGTCAGGGCCTAGGCAAGGAATACAGTAAGAATGAAAGTCCTTATGAGGTATTTGCTTCCCACAAGAAATAAAATTATTAACTTTTTCTGACATCGGTCTGGAGCAAGAAAAAAGTTTCCCCAAACGGGGTACTTAGCTTTTAATGAAAACTTCAGATCTGAAATTCGAACATGGAAATCTCAGGAGTCGGCCGACCGGCACTTGTGAACTGCTTCTGCTTCGGGCACCGCACAGCAAGAAAGACTGAAGAAAATGGCGTTGGCTGTATCTTTTATACTCCTGACGCTCTGAAGTCAGGGAAGAATTGACAGCAACCTACACCAGACCAAGACTTTGGAATTCAGGCTGACTGAGGGCAGCCTGCCAGCAGGATAACCCAATTGTAATGACTGCAACAGTGAAACATGAAGAACATCATTCACCCCAACCCCGGGCCAGCAGCCTCTACTAATAAGACATGCACCCATCACTATCCAGCTAAGCACAAATCCACCAACTTACTGATACTAAATAAGAATTCTCGCAGTATCATGAATAAAATAGAAGACCTTCATGCTGCCATCCCCTTATATAACCCTGATATTATTCTCATCACAGAGACATGGCTTAAACCACATATTAAAGATAATTCCATCACCCCACCTGGGTATAACATTATCAGGGCAAACCAGCTACATAAAAGAGGCTTAGCTCTACTTCACAGAACCAACCTACAATTCCAACTCCTCCAAAAAGATTCCCCCAACTTCAACAATGCAGAGACTCTATTTGCAAAGCTCTCCCTTAACCAACATAAGCACCTAAACCTATTGGGTATCTATATATCCCCCAGGTGACAACCTAACCACCCTAGAATCCATAGTTCACTGGGCCTCATACTCCTTCCCTCAAGAACCTATTGTGCTAAGTGATGTAGACATTGACTGGAACTCCATCCATTCTTCCACCCCCACCCACCACATTAACCTATATATCTTTACCCAACTTGTAGATACTCCCACATGCATTGATAAGGCCACAAAAAGATAATATATACTTGACTGGATCCTCACAAATCAACCAAATACTGCCCATTAATGTGGCACCCTACCAAGCTCCCTGAGCAACCATAGCCCCACTTTTATCCTTAGGCAAAAACTTTAAATAATTAACTCTCCCTCCCGTCTACAAACTTGCTCTAACAAAAATTTTCCTAGACATCACTTCATAAGAGCCTTGCAACATTGCAACTGGTCTCCCATCAAAACACTTTCATTAGATAAAGCAGTTGATTACTTCAACTCCACATTCTTAAATATCCTCAACCAACTAGCCCCCTTAAAAACTATCAGGATATGTAGCAACCCCACCCCTTGGCTCCAGAAAACCACAAAAGCCCTACTTAGAGCCAGGGATAAAACCTGGAAAACCTGGCACCACACAAGATCACCCGCAACTAGGCAAACCTTTCATGAGCTCCAAAACAAAGCAAAAAAGCAGGTTAAGCTCGATAAACAAAATGATTGTATCACTCAACAAAACAAATACAGTACCAAAACCACAAAAATTCTGGGTAACAATAAATAACAGCCTACAGCCTGGAAGTAGTATCATTCCCACACCCAATATAGCAGGTACAGACGTGGACATAGCCTCCAACTTTAATAACTATTTCACCTCCTCAGTTCTCAAACTCTTAAACAGCATCACTTTCTCCACCATCCCACCACCACCTCAGGCCCAAATCAATACCATACCTTTCACACTTAAGACTGTTCCTACCTCTGCTATCCAACAACTCCTAGCCAGACTCAAACCAACCACCCCTGCAGTCAATAACCTTCCTGCCGAATACCTCCAAATTGCATCCACAGCTATAGCCTATCCCATTTCACTTCTAATAAAAAGATCCATCACCGAACACACTGTTCCAGTCCTGTGGAAAACCTCATATATCATACGACTCCACAAAGGTGGCCCCTCCCTAGACCTGTCCAACTATCAGCCAATTGCAATTCTCTCACCCCTCACTAAGATCCTAGAAAGATGTATTCATCACCAATTCCTCTCCTATCTCCTCACCAACAACCTTCTCTCCTCATCCCAACACGGATTTCACCCATCCCACAGCACCACCACTGCCCTACTCAAGTTCACCAATACTACAAACTCCCACAGGAATCTAGGTAAATTTGTCTCAGCTACTTTCCTAGATTTATTTAACACAGTCTCACATAATAAACTACTGTCTTGTCTCTCTGACCTCAACCTTAACAACCCAACCTCCTCTGGTTTAAAAGCTATTTAGATAACTGCCAAAAATCCATCAAATGGCATGACTCTCTATCCCCCCCACTCCCAACCTCCTTAGGCACGCCACAAGGATCAGTCCTAGGATGCCTTCTTTTTAATATCTTCACAAACCAACTCCACTCAGCTACCTCTAAAGCCAACATAGTCCAATACGCTGACGATACAACTCTCACATGCTCTGCACCCAGCATCCAACATCTCCATCAAAAAGCGCAAGAAGCCTTCCTGAAATAGGGAACTGGCTTGGCAACTCACACTAAATCCCAAGAAAACACAACTAATGCTGTTCCACTCTACTAAAACAAGCAGCCTTACCTTCGCTATACTCTCCACCAGCAAAGCCCGAATCACCCCTGTCACTGACGCTAAACTCCTAGGAGTTACCATTGACCAGCAACTCAGTTCACAAAGCACATATCAACAACCATCACTAAAGGCCACAAAAAGCTAGGTTCCCTCTATCACTGTAAACGTTATCTAACCACCGAATCTCAAATTGCAATAACCAGGACCCACCTCCTATCTACTCTATGCATACCCAATTCTAACTAATCTTTACAAAACTGACCTTAATAAACTGTCCATCTGTTACAACAAAATCTCTAGATTCACTACCAATGCCAAATCACGATCCCACCACTGCCTTTCCCTACAAGCCTTGCACTGGCTTGAATTTCCAAACCTATTAAGGTACCATCACCTCAGCCTAGCTCATCTAATTCTGTACTATCTCGAGAAAACACTTGACCTGACTGGCATGCTGAACTTCTACAATTCAAATAGACAACTCTGGTCCTCCAACAAAGCCTTAATCGAAACCATCACATGCAAAAACAACTCTGGAGAATCACTATTTGCCCATGAAATAGCAGAAATATGGAACAACCTTCCCCCTGACCTCAGACTACAAAACTCCACACCCTCCTTCAAAAGCCTACTTAAAACATACCTCTTCACCAACCATCTATGCACCTGTAATTGACCCCCTGAAGCCTCATCCGCTTACTATTTCTACACCCCATCTGTCCTGGACAACACAAACACCAACATCTAACTATACCTATCCATGTGTGAGCGATAACCTGTATGTGTGTGTGTGTGTGTGTGTGTGTGTGTGTGTGTGTGTGTGTGTGTGTGTGTGTGTGCGTGCATGCATGTGTGTGTGTGTGTGTGTGTGTGTGTGTGTGTGTGTGTGTGTGTGTGTATATATATATATATATATATATATATATATATATATATATATATGTATATATGTGTAAATGTATATGTATGCATGTATGTATGTGTGTATATAGATTATATTTACGTGTATATAGTGGATTAGCAAGGAGGAAGTAAGGATAGCTATGAAGAGGATGAAGAACAGAAAGGCTGTTGGTCCAGATGACATACCTGTGGAAGCATGGGGGTGTTTAGGTGAAATGGCAGTGGAGTTTTTAACTAGATTGTTTAATGAAATCTTGGAAAGTGAGAGGATGCCTGAGGAATGGAGAAAAAGTGTTTTGGTACCGATTTTTAAGAATAAGGGTGATGTGCAGAGCTGTAGTAACTACAGAGGGATTAAACTGATCAGTCACAGCATGAAGTTATGGGAAAGAGTAGTAGAAGCTAGGTTAAGAAGGGAGGTGATGATTAGTGATCAGCAGTACGGTTTCATGCCAGGAAAGACCACTACAGATGCGATGTTTGCTCTGAGAGTGTTGATGGAGAAGTACAGTGAAGGCCAGAAGGAGTTGCATTGTGTCTTTGTGGACTTAGAGAAAGCATATGACAGGGTGCCTAGAGAGGAGTTGTGGTATTGTATGAGGAAGTTGGGAGTGGCAGAGAAGTATGTAAGAGTGGTACAGGATATGTACGAGGGTAGTGTGACAGCGGTGAGGTCTGCAGTGGGAGTGACGGATGCGTTTAAGGTGGAGGAGGGATTACATCAAGGATCAGCTCTGAGCCCTTTCTTATTTGCAATGGTGATGGACAGGTTGACAGACGAGATCAGACAGGAGTCCCTGTGGACTATGATGTTTGCAGATGACATTGTGATCTGTAGTGAGAGTAGGGAACAGGTGGAGGAGACCCTGGAGAGATGGAGATATGCTCTAGAGAGAAGAGGAATGAAGGTCAGCAGGACTAAGACAGAATATATGTGTGTGTGAATGAGAGGGAGGATAGAGGAATGGTGAGGATGCAGGAGTAGAGGTGGTGAAGGTGGATGAGTTTAAGTACTTGGGATCAACAGTTCAGAGTAATGGTGAGTGTGGAAGAGAGGTGAAGAAGAGAGTACAGGTAGGATGGAGTGGGTGGGGAAGAGTGTCAGGAGTGATTTGTGACAGACGAGTACCAGTAAGAGTGAAAGGGAAGGTCTACAAGAGGGTAGTGAGACCAGCTATGTTATATGGGTTGGAGACAGTGGCATTGACAAAAAGGCAGGAGTTAGAGCTTGACGTGGCAGAGTTGAAGATGTTAAGATTTGCACTGGGTGTGACGAGGATGGACAGGATTAGGAATAAGTATATTAGAGGGTCAGCCCAGGTTGGAAGGTTTGGAAACAAAGCCAGAGAGGCAAGATTACGTTGGTTTG
>NC_056748.1:881658139-881710639 GCF_019279795.1 Protopterus annectens | reverse complement strand
TTCAAGATTTTGTCTCTGAGCATAAAATTAATGCTTTCGATTTTTTTTGTTGTTGCTGAATATTTTAAGTCAACACACACGCACACACACACACACACACACACACACACACACATATATATATATATGTGTGTGTGTGTGTGTGTGTGCGTGTATATATATACACAATACATGGTTCACTAAACATATGCATGTGCACAAGCACACGCGTGCATTCTGACATCTGTTCTATTAATGCATGTAGATACTGTTTGTATCGCTGGAAAATGTATATATCCTAGTAGGATGCTCCCTTACTCTGACATGAGGAGAAGGTTTCATCTCATTCTGATGTACTGTCATCTGGTAACTATATGGTACAGTAAGACAGCTATGGCGATATTCATATTTAGGCCTTGCAACAGTCAGTAGAAGGACAAAAGGAAGCTGTCAAAGATACAGCAATACCATGATATTGGCTTTCTGTGTCTTCGTCACAAAGAAATGCCTTCTGATTCATGCACAGAACGTAAACTGCTGGATATAGACAGCAGAGCTTCATTGGGCAGGATCACTATAACAATAATTCATAAACTTTGAGTTTACCCATCGTATTTTTCTTTTCTCATAGCCAACATTTGCATCACATGTCTTTCAGTACCCTATCAGGAGAAACTAGTCTCATGCTAATAATCTAAGGTGCCTTGCATATTATACAAAAGACCCAAATGTAGCCGTTGATGCTAGGAGCACCTTACGTTTTTCTTGCCGCTCTTAGTAGCACTACTGTCACTTTAACAGCAGGGTATTTTTGTTTGCATAGTAGTTAGTGTTGCTCTGCCATTAACTGTATTTTTAAAGGATTGAAGTGTTATGGTAAACAGCATCTGTATGGGAATTATTGCAAGACATTGCTCTTTTATTTTGTTTAACAGAAAATAAGTACATTTATTTATTTATTTTGCATTTGTTTACCGAGAAAATCTGACTGGGCACTGGGGTAGTGACAATTCATTATTGATATTTTTCAGCCATAACCCATCCCACATGGGCAAGACTAAATGCAATAAACATGACCCTACCAGATTTTCTTTATGATTCAGGGTATTTTGAGTGGCAATAGTCAGCGTGCAGATTTTTATGCAAATATATCAAACATAGTTATCTGGTGCTACACAGAACTTGTTTTATTTATATATATATATATATATATATATATATATATATATATATATATATTTTTTTTATTATTATTATTTATTTATATATTTACTATCTAAGATAATTTCCCTTTTCTCTCTCCGTACCCTCCTTCAATTAATTTCGTCTACCCCTTTATATTAGCTCTAGCTTCCATTATCAGAACTGTAACTTCCATTCTCAGCCTCTGCTGCTTTCTACCTAACCTGCCCTTCTCTTCTCTCATTCTTCCTCTCTTTCTTTATAAATGATCTTCCTTTACATGTTTCCTCTTCTTATACCCTCATTTTTCTTATATGTTTAATTTTTTTCTCCCTTTATAGTTTCCCTCCACCTCCCACGTTGTTGTTGACTTTCTCTTATCCAAATATAACCTTTGAACCTTTTTTCATTATGGAACCTATTTGTAGTTGTCTTTTTATTTTTGTTAAATTGCTTAATATCTCTGTAAATATTACCTTACTCAGACCATTCTCTTAAATATGTAACCTGTGTGTATTTTACATTTGGTTTTGTTAATTGCTAAATATTACTGTATACTGCATTTTAAATGTTTATCTGCTTGCAGCTTTTTTCCCCGGGCCTCCGCTGAAAATGGATATGTATCCAGTTGGACTTTCCCGGTTAACAAATGTAAAATAAATAAATAAATAAAATTATTTAATAAGATTGATCCTGCAACCACGTCAAAGGCAATCCCAATAAAGTATTAAAGCTTTTGATCAGGCAATTTTGCTTGTTGGTAAAGAATCAAAAGTACTGAAAAAAATATTATAAACACTGTACACATCTGGTACTTTAGCTGATGCAGCCCGGCATGCTTAGTAGATAAGGGTTATGGGGTAAATTTAGGGCACTTACATCATCATCTCTCACCACAAAGTTATACAAAGTAATAAAATGATCTCAAGCAATTGTACAACTTTTAATTGTAAAATGTAAGACAGTTCTCCAAGTACTTCAGCATAACCATTCCAGAGAGTAAGGCTTCATGCCAAGGCACTGAGAAAACTGTGTTATGCTGTAAATAAAATGTGTCCACCGCATAGGGTTGTTTTATTTGACTTTACGGCATCTGCCAACTAGCAGTGTTTATGAGTTAAAAGATTGCTGTTACTAGTGCTGACGACTAAGCTTGTTATGCTGAAATATACTTTTAAAGCAACTATGTCAAGGGTAGCTGTAAGAAGACATGTTTGCCTTAGAAAACATACAGTGAAGGTGTTATGCCTGACGTATTAAAGAGGTAATACTACAGCATGGCAAATGTAATTGTAGAGAACAACTTTCTCTAGATATTTTTGATCATAGCTCATCAAAACTGCATGAACTTTAGTTCTGTAAGCCAGTAATGGCTTCTGTGTTTATTTATTTTTATTCACTTTTTCCCAGTGCTGCTCAAATGTGGAGTTGACATATATAAGAAAGGAGAGTGTGGCAATGAGGTCACCCAAAAAGGAAGTGCACGGTGCCTTACAAACCAGTTACATCTCCACTGTAGGCTGGAAGGGCAAATGTAGGCAAAATCCTCCAAATGACTGCAAGCATCTTTCTCTTCATTTCCCTTCATCTTCCCCCACTTCCCTGTACAATATTCAGATTTATCTAAATCCAAGTCACCAGGCAAACAGGCTTTACATAGCTTGGGGCCACTTTATAGAGCAAAGAGGCAAGGGCTCAGTTATGACCCCCAATCAGCTCATCAAGTCTAATGATACAATAGTCTTGGAGATGGTTGTGCAAGTCAGCATTAAACCTGTTGAGAGTGATCCAAACAGTTCTTCTGCAATGTACATAGACAATGTCTGTGGACAGACCTGTTTAAGAGAGAAGATATATTTAAATAACTGAACTAAGCTCCCATATGTACTCCCCTTACTAACTGTATGTGCCTCACCATAGATAGAAGTATTGTTCTGTAAACAAAGAAATAACGGCTGGCAAGCCAGTCCCAGCAAGCCGTCATTTGTGTGAGGCAGGTCAGCTTAGACTCAGGTTCCAGTGTGTGGGGGGGGGGGTGGAGAACAAGTAGGGTCAGGATAGATAGCAGGGCTGAGGTGGGCTGTCCAGGGGAAGGGTTGAAAAGTCTGGGAACAAAGCAAATCAGTCTCATCGATCTCTACCTTGGCAGCTTGTCTGATCAGCTTATCTGTGGATTACTGTTTTGTGTTTGAACTACATGGGTGAGCTAACAACAAGGTAGGGGCCTTTTGTTTGTTTTTGATTTAATCACAGGCTTTAGTGGCATTTATCTGTATAATCTGTACTATGTTTAGTTAATAGTGTAGGAAGCTTAGGGTATTATGCTTAAAGGCATGCAAGCAGTTTTTTCAGCAGATAAGTGGGGGTAATGTTGAATTGATTTGGTGTGTTATAACTGGATTTTGTTTTGCAGGCCTGTATTTCAATGCTACAAGCAAGGGTAGGAATTAAGGTTGTACTTGTAATGTATCAAATGAAAAGTAGAACACCAGAAGGGTTTTGTAAGTAGTTAACAAAGGATTTGCACTAACTGAATTAAAACATAGTTAAAAAAGAGAATTAACTAGGGCACATGCCCCTTGGAAGGCCTGGGGTTATACATGAGACACAGGAAGTGTTGTACAAGTAAAAAAAAAAAATTACATATATATATATATATATATATATATATATATATATATATATATATATACACACACAGGGGGTGATATGGTTGATGCTTAGTTGCAAGCAGCTGAGGCTACAGTTAGTCACATGGCAGGGCTGGTGAGCTGAGGCCTGCAGTTAGCCACATGGCAAGGACTGGAAACTGAGGCCTGCAGGTAGCCACTTGGGGCATGACCTGTGAGCTGAGGCATATAGGTAGTCACGTGGCAGGGCCTGGAAGCTGAGGCTGGAAAGTAGCCACAAGGCAGAGCCTTTGGAGAGGATCAGAAATAGCTGAGGGCACTCAAGGGCAGTTTGCCTTAAACTATTTTATTTACATAGGACAATGATTTTGTATCAGAGAAAAGGCTAGTTATGTTATAGGTTCATAGGTTCATAGGTTCATACTAGGCTATCTGCCCTAGGGCATTTATAAGCCTAGCCAGAGTGTGTTTGGCTTTCGCTACCCATTTTAAATTCATTTTGCTATGCCCTTTTTCGAGGTTAGTATACTGTGCCTCTGTCTAACAGTGACACAGAAGTGATACTCGGGGTAAACCTATGATCTCCCATCCACTCATCAAAATTCCTCTTGAAGAGTGTCGGTGAGGGACTCTGTCTAACCTGGACTGGGATTTTATTCCAGAGTGAAGGGAGCCTCTGGGTTATGAATCTGTCCCTCCAGCATGTTCTATTTATTTCAGTGCTGAGGTTCAAGTCTCTCGAGCGCATTGCTCGATGGGATTTGGATTTTCTGAGGTGCAGCATGTCCATTAATTCCGGGTTGGACATGGCTTTATACGTCAGGCACAGATCACCTCTGAGCAGGTGGTATGCCACTGAGTAGAGCTGGAGTTTCTTTAACCGGGCAGCATATGGCATCTGTTTGAGCCCTTTGATCCTCTTGGTGAGGTACTTTTGGGGTCTTTTCAGTTGCTGCAGGTGTCTGGTGAGGTACATCCCAAAAGGGGCATTGTACTCAATTATGGGCCTGATGAGGGATGAGTAAAGCGGCACAATGACCTCCCCTGATCTAGATGTGAATCCCTTCATGATTAGTTGGGCTATATAAAATGTTTTTCTAACCACTTTGGCCACGTGGTTGTCAAATGAGAAATTACTGTCAACTTGGGTCCCCAGGTCCCTAATTACTTCTTCCGTACTTAATGGATTACCACGTATGTGGTAATTTGTGGGCACTTTGTTTTTGCCAAAGGGGATGACTATACATTTTTTGGCATTTAGCTTGAGGCCATGGCTCTGGCACCAGTTGTCTGTTTCTATGAGGCCCTTTTAGAGGATGCTTGTGTCGGCTGGAGAGTCGATTATGGCGTCTAGTTTGCAGTCATCTGCGAACCTGGTCAGCCACAGTCCTTCCATGTTGGCCTGTACCTCCGAGAAATATATACCGAACAAGAGAGGTCCCAGGACTGAGCCTTGTGGGACACCACTTGTAACTGGTTTGGAGTCTGACATAGCTCCAGCAATTCTAACCATGTGGGTTCTGTCCTTGAGCCAGTTTGCAACCCATCTACTGACATAGGGGTTTATATTTAAGCTGGTGAGCTTATCTATAATGCCCGAGTGGGGTATTGTATCGAAGGCTTTTGTGAGGTCCAGGTAGGTTGTGTGGACCACCTTCCCCTCGTCAATGGCCTTGGTGACTGTTTCAAAGAAATCGATCAGGTTTAAGAGGCAGGATCTGCCCTTAACAAAGCCAAACTGGGTAGGATCCAGTGTCTGTAGGTCCCCAATATCTTTATTTATGAGGTCCATGATGATCCTTTCCATACCTTTGCAGACCAAGCTAGTCAGGCTTATGGGGCGATAGTTTCCAGGATCTGTTGAGGCACCACCTTTGTGGAGAGGGACCACTGTTGCTGTACGCTACTCTTTGGGTACATATCCTGTAGTAAGGCTGAGATTGAACAGTAGTTTTATGTTTGGGTTTAGCTCTTCTTGGAGTTTATGTAGGACGCAGCCCAGGATACCATCTGGTCCCATTGATGCTGTGTTTTTTGCTTTGGAGAGGGCGGCTCTTACCTGAGCATCTGAGATGTCAGGGGGGCAGCACACTGCTGGGATAGATATTTGCCCTTTTGGTGGGGAGGGGGGGGGAGAGATTTGCGCTGAACCTGTCAGCTAGGATGTTGGCAATGTCTGTGGGTTCGGTGTATTTTTTGTCATTTTGGACTAATTCTGAGCATATCTGGGAATTCCCACCCAGGCTCCTGACATAATGGATGTTTAAAGACATTTTGGTTTAAGAGCATGTAGGCAGATTGTTTAAGTTACTATCTAATGTAAAGGCTTTAGTTTGTGTAATCTTGTAATTCAAATCAGTTATATTTTTTGAAATGGCTGGAGATTAGGTTACAAACAGGTTAGAGGGTAAAATATGTACTTAAAGGTATCAGACTAAATTTAAATGACAGAATAGGTTTAAATTAATACTTCAAGTAGGGTTTACTTTGGGATTAAGGCTCACTTAAGGCATGAAACAAAGGCACACATGCCTAAGTTTGGCCTGGGGTTTAGGGATGAGATGCAAAAGGTTTTAGCAAAACCTGAAATTGTTTTTCTTAGCAATCTAGCAAACAATAGTCATGGCCTGCAATTAACTAGATGGCTGGGGTCAGTGAAGAAACACATGGCAAGGCTAGTGAGTTGGGGCCTGCTTGTATGCTTAATACAACATAAATCACGTTTGGTTCATTAACTTGTTGTGCTTAATGCAAGTAAATCATGTCTAGTTAATTTCTTAGAAAAAAATAAAATTAATAATAAAAATAATAATACTACATAATTCAGCTGAGAGGGTCATTAAAGTTAATCTAGGTTTTATGGAATTTACAGCCATTTGCAGGTTGTAAATGAATACATTGGGTAATTGTGGATAGAAAGGTTTGGCAAAAGTGGAAATTCTTTTGTTCAGGACCGCAAAGATAGCCCTGTGGATTTATTTGTTGTTTAGTTTTACTTGCTAACACATTACTATACCTTGGTGGAGTAAAGAGCAGTTAGTTGGCTGGGATTCTGTGGCTAAGTAGCAGAATATTGTAACCATTTCAATTTTAGTGGTGTTACTTTCTGTAAGGAAAAGAAGAAGGGCAGAAAGGTGGGGGGAGGTAATGGGTCAGTGCGCAGAGTGGTGGTGGGGGGGGGGGTAATGGGCCAGTGCACAGAATTTCTTCAGGAAAGGCTGAAATATTTCATATGAGGTCAAAGCTTTGATTTGTTGGTAATATTTACTTGGGTTTTCAATTATCACTGCAAAGTGGCTTGGTGGAACAGAAAACATATTTAAAACATTTTCCTGATTGAGAAAGCAGGATTATTTGTAAATGGGCAAAAGTTTCATTTTAGCTCCTAATTCAAGCTAAGATCTTAACCCATAGCTGTAAAGTTTGCAAGAGAAGAAAAACTAGCTTGTATTTGCTGCAAGCAGAAGGTTTTCTCATCCCCCACTTCCTGCAGTGTAATTAGGTTTTACTGCAGTGGTGGTGCTGCGGTAGTGTTGTCGCCTCACAGTAAGACGTTGTCCCGTTTGATTCTCAGCTAGAGCGTTTTCTGTCTGGAGACATGCGTGAATGGGTGTACCTTTGTTGAAGGTTGTGTGTCAGGGCTGGCAACTCGGCACGTAAAAATCTACTGCCAATCATTAGCGGACTGGAGTTCCACTGTGGCGACCCCTAACCGGGAAAAGCCAAAAGACACAGCAACAAGGGGTAGGTTTGGTGGAGGCAAAACAGATCAGATAGCACTATGCACTTAAGGGAAAGCGGGAGAAGTGTTATGGCATTCCACTTACACTTCTTGGGAGGAATGCTTTAAAGCCTTAGTAAAACCTTAATAATTTTGGGGCACTGTAAAAGCCCTTGAGTTGCAAAACTTCCTTACAGTCACTTTGTTAGCTCACATATTTTTGTAAGGTGATAGATGTGCAAATGCACTGTCTTGCCTTTAGATATCCACATCAGTTGGGTGGCAAGAATTCAGCAATACAAACAAGAAAGCTTAGTCCGGTAGAAAGAGGTAAATGATCATTTTGAGTAGTCCGGAATTACTTAGAAATCTGGAGGCATGTGAAGATGTTAATAATAATAAAAATAAAAATAAAATAATTAAATAAATAAAATAAAGTTAATAAAAATAACACTCCAATCTGTTTAATAATAACAAAATAATAATACCCTGATGATGATGATGATGATGATGATGATAATGATAATAATAATAATAATAATAAATTTATGGTGATGGCCAGAAGGTATTCTGTCATTAGGTTGAGGTTGCAGCATCCCTTTCAAATTCTTGGTTTAAGAATTCTGGGCAAAACCAAATAAATTTGTAAGCATTAATGAATTTCACTTAGAAAGTTGTTAGAGGACCATAGATGCTGTGACAGTGTGCATGTTCTGAGTGTTTAAAAAAAAAAAAAAAGTCACGCGAGAATTCACTTCGGGTGTTGGCTGTGGTAGTTTACATGGTGTTATTATGCAGTGTCGTCATGCAGGCTATATGGTTTAGCTTGTTGTATAGTAAATTGCTACTCAGTAACAGCATGTTAAGATAGATTGTCAGCATTTTTTAATCATTTTGCATTATTCTGCAGATATCTATTTGGAGATATTCAGGAAGATGGGTCAGGGCTATATACACTGATGACCTTCCCTCACCTTTTTATTAGCAACCAGATTAATAAATGTTGGCACGAAACAAAGTGGTTAATACAAATAAATGACATGTCAGTGTGTGTGGTAGCAGATAGGCAAGCAAACCGAAATGCTGCATCTGATATCTAAATACAAGGAGCATTTATATAAAAGTGCACGTGGGTGTGTGTGTACGCATATATATATATATATATATATATATATATATATATATATATATGTATGTGTATATATATGTGTGTGTATTTGCTTAGGTGTATATATATATATATATATCAGTATATACCTGTATCATACACCACACCCACAATTACATTACTACCCGTAACCACAAAAACTTTAACTCAACAACCTTTTTAAATTCTCTAAAAGCAGTAAACTGGAACAATCTACGGACATTAGCCTTAGATGATGCAGTTGCTTACTTTAACTCAACATTCTTAGAAATACTAGACTCCCAAGCCCCCCTGCAGACAAAGAGAATAAGAAATAATTCTGCCCCCTGGCTTACCAAAAACACACTATCAACCATGCGCCTCAGAGATAAAGCCTGGGGACTATATCAGAAAAACAAAACCCCATATTGATTACAAAACACTTCGAAATAAAGTAAAGAAGTCTATTATCTCTGATAGACAAAAATACTTTTTTACACTCCAAAACAATAATAAAACAAATCCTCAAAAGTTTTGGAAAGGAATTTCTACCCTCCTTAATCCCAGTAAGCCACACACCCCTACCCCAGACCCAAATGTCCCTGATTTAGACTTAGCTACTCAATTCAACTCCTTTTCATTGAATCTATTAGCAAGCTAACTTCCTCCTTCCTTAGTCCCACCTCACCATCTAATTCACCCCCACACTCTCCTGCAAACTCTCAGCCTTCCACTATCACTCCTCCCCTTACCATCTACTCACAGTCTATCCTCTAGCTCTTCTCCTATCCCAACTTCCACATCATCCTTACCTTCCTCCAACTCTCTTTCTTCACACTCAACTCTATTTTCACTAAAACCAATACCCACTTCTACTATAAAGAAACTCCTTCAGAAATTGAAGCCATGTACAAATGCACCTGATAACATTCCCTCTTACTTCCTAAGTATAGCTGCTGAAGCAATTGCCTATCCTATAAGCATTCTAATAAACCGTTCCATCCATGAATGTACAGTGCCCCAACTCTGGAAACAAGCCTTCATCATTCCTCTGCATAAAGGAGGTAACAACTGTAACGTCAACAATTTCCGTCCCATTGCTATCCTGTCCCCCATTTCTAAACTCCTAGAAAAATGTGTCCAACTCCAACTCTTACCACATCTCTTAGATAATAACCTTCTAACCCCTACTCAACACGGGTTTAGACCAAATCATAGCACTATGACAGCCCTACTCTCCTACCTAGAGACTGTTAATAAAGCACGTGACTCTGGCCAAATTGTTTCCACCTTACTACTTGACCTCTCTAAAGCCTTCGATACTATCTCACACAGCTTACTCTTAACTAAACTTTCACAACTTCACCTCTCTCCCTCCTCCGTGAACTGGTTCTCTAGCTATTTATCAAACAGATTCCAAGCTGTAAAATGGAAAAAGGCCACTTCCTCCTTTCTTAGTACCCCTACCGGAGTTCCCCAAGGCTCCATTCTTGGTCCCCTTCTTTTCAATATATTTATAAATGACTTCCGCAAATCCATTCCATTCTCTAACATCATCCAATATGCAGATGATTCTACCATTATCTGCTCAGATACATCTCCTCTATGCTCCAAAAGCTTACACAAGAAGCTTTTTCAATTACTGAACATTGGATGAAAATAAACCACCTAGCTCTCAATGCCTCCAAAACTAAACTTATGGTATTTACCCCCTCAAAAACTACCCCTTCGATATGAACACATTCTCTATTACTAGCGAAAATAACTCATCCTTGAACTGGTGACTGAAACCAAGTTACTTGGTGTCCAAATTGATAACCAGTTTAACTTCAACTCCCATCTACAACTAAATATCAAAAAAACCCATCAAAAACTAGGCATTCTCTATCGTCAAAATCAATTCCTCACATGCTCCTCTAAAATTACTCTCTCCTCTTCTTTTCTTATCCCCTCCCTTCTCTATGGAGCTCCTTTGCTAACAAATCTTCAGTCCTCTCTAAAAAAACAACTTTCTTCATGCTATAACAAAATCGCTAAGTTCGCAAACGGTCACAGGTCCTCCACCCACCACTGCACCTCTCTCCAAAAACTAAACTGGCTTGAGTTACCTAATCAACTCAACTACACTCAGTTAACTTTAGCCCACAAGCTCATTCTTAACCCATCTCTCTGTCCCTCCCTGTCCTCCACCTTCAGGATGCACCTACCCAATAGGGCTTTAAGGTCTAACAATCAAAACCTATTAGAAGTACACAAACCAACTCGTCCTCCAGGCAAAAACTTATTATCCTTTAACCTAGCTTGTCTCTGGAACTCACTCCCACCATCAATTCGCACTACTCTCAATCATAACATATTTAAAAAATCTCTTCATATGTATCTAAGGTCCCAGTGGGAATGCTCTTGCTCCCACCCCTCATAAAAGGCCAAATGGGAATGCTCTTGCTCCCACCCCTCATAAAAATATGGTATTTACATCTCCCTTCACACTCATGTTACCTGATTGTACCTTATAAGCTTTTGTCCTTACAAAATAACCACTCTGTATGTGTAAAGCAACATCACTCTTCTCTAAATAGTATTGTTTGAATTCCTAAAGTTTGAATTTATTTTTTTAAATATTTTGAGTATTGTTTGTTTGTTTCCTGAAGATTCAACTCATATGTCTGTATCTTGTACTATTGTATTTATCATGACACTGTTTGTACCTAGTTTGTTATTGCTTTTTTGGAGCTTTTCTCCCCAGGACTCCATTGAAAACGGGTTCTTTTGACCCAATGGACTATCCTGGTAAACCAACTGCAAATAAATAAATAAATAAATAAATATGTATGTGTGTGTGTATATGTGTATCGATATATATATATATATATATATATATATATATATATATATATATATATATATGTATATGTATGTGTGTGTATAAGTACAGAGATGTATATATGGGTATATGTATGCATATGTGTATATGTATTATATATTTACAATATATATGTATAGATACAAGTATGAATATGGTGTAGATATGTATAGTATATATATGTGTACGTAATATGTGTACATATATGTATGGATATTTCTGTATATGTATTTATATATGTATGCATATATTATATAGCTTTGTGTTTATAAGTATGTATGTGTGTATGTACATAGATATGTGTATATGTATGTATACTTAATTTCGGTAAGTTAACTCACCTAGCCATTACTGGAATCAATTACAATGTAAATTTAGGCATCAGTGCATGGCATCTGGAAGACAAACTGCGCAGCCAAGGCATGTTTCATCTCTCAGCCCCCCAGAATAAACTTTGGCATCCCACATCCCCTTTAAGGGGTACACAGGACCAAGAATTAGTAGGGCTGATGAACTTTGCATGCAAAGTAATCCCTGTGGGGTGGCATTTATGAGGCGTTTGGCTGCTAAAGGGTCTGGGTGCACAAATCCACACCACCGGATTAGGGCCTCACAGGGCATGAAGGAGGATTTAGGTGTGGCTGAGTTTCCTATCAGATTACAATGGGACAGTAATTTGGCAGGAGAGAGACAACCAACTACCACTTCAGTGTTTACAGATGCAGCAAGGGAAATTGGCTTTGGGGTTATTTTCAAGATCAGTGGTTCAGTGCAGCATGGCTAACTCAAGTGAAAAGTAGGCTAAATATTTAAATTGCAGAGATGGAATTTTTCCCAGTAGTGGTTGCATTGGAAATATGGGGTGTGCAAATGAAAGATAGAGTGGGTTGGCTTCACTCGGACAACAATAGCATAGTACACATAGTCAATAATCAGCTGGGGGGTAATAGGGTGGTAGGCAGGATGATGAGACATTTTACTTTTTAGTGCTTAACATTAAAATGTCACAGTGAAGGCACAACACATTCCAGGCATTGATAACTCATTAGCAGACTCCCTTTTTCATTTGCAGTGGACCCGGTTCCGGTTGCTGGCTCCAAATTCAAAACCTTCTCCAGTTCAAGTGCCAGACCATTTATGGGCTTTAAGGGCAGAAGAGAATGGTGGCTAATGTGTAATGCCCTCAGTGGAAGGACAAGGGTAAGGTACAATAAATGCATACAGCAATTTTTGCAGACCAGCTTATCCAGAGGCTTGAAACAAGTAGGGCCAATTCCACTTACCAAATCAGGGCCTACATTTTGGTAATGAAAGAAAAAGGGTAGACTTTGGGAAGGTCGAGAAGCACGTTGTCAGCCTGAAATTGGTTTCATCAGGCTGTGGGTTTGAAGGATTTACCTAACACATTTCAAGTACAGGCAATGTTTAAGGGCTGGGGGAAACAAACACCCAAGAGGTCTAATAAGAGGTACCCCATAGGTGCAGAGATGTTACGTAAACTGTGGCTTGCAGTTTCCAATGTTTGTTTTTCCTCTTATGAGGTAGCATTATTTAGGGCTGCCTTTTTGCTTGCTTTTTGTGGAGCATTTAGATGGTCTGAAATTATTCAACCAAACAAGAAAGGTTTACAGACAGTTTTACCACTGTCACGTGTACATTTACTTGGGGAGGACACTTGGGTATATGTGTCTAAATCCAAAATGGATCAAGAAGGCAAAGGTCGATGGGTAAGAGTGGTTACTAAAACAGAAAAAAAACCTCTGCGAGTACAGCAGCTGCACAGTCTCAATCAAAGTCAGAGCAAAGCAAAAAATAAGAGACCAGCATACAGTGGTACCAAGTTAATCATTTATTGTAGAAGTGCACTATGCACAAAAACAGGAACAGACTGGTTTCGGCTTCACATATACATAGCCTTCATCAGAGTTAATGTCAAGTAACTAAGTCATTCTTCATATACATAATTTAAATGATGTGACCAACTAAAGATGGTCATTAAGCCCTAGTTTAAAGAGACCTCCTAATTTCACAATCCATTTTTTTATCCATGCTGTTTAATAATTCATGCCAACCTAGTTTATTGCTTCTAGGTCTTACTATTTTATCTATAACAGTAAAATTAAATATGGCATTTTTATGTATCATGGTATGTTTATATAGGGCATTGGTTTCTTTAACACAATGCATCTGAAATTCTCCAGGTACAACTAACACTAGGTAAGACTGCAATCCAAATTGTAGCTTGCTACAGATCCCCCACCATGCCCCAAGATTCTCACTACACCTTTCTAAACATACTGGAAAATATTAAGATACAACCAAACACCCTAATAATGGGTGATTTCAACTACCCTGCCATTAACTGGGAAATCTACTCGGGTACCGACTCCTTTTCCCAACGGTTCTTGGAATTCATAAATTCCAATGCCCTGGATCAACTAATCCATTGTCCCACCAGGGGCTCCAATATCCTAGACCTGGTCATTACCAACATGAGAGATAGATGCTCCACACCAGTGGTCACCCCCTCATTGGTCAGGTCTGACCATAAGCACATCACCCTTGACATCCACATTCCACCCCCCACCCCCCAGTAAATAAACCTCCTTAAAAAACTTCTCCAAAGCCAACTTCATGCTACTGAAGTCAGAAGTGACAAACTTCATGACACCTATGCAGATGGGATCTGAAAGTTCGACTGCAGAATCCTACACTAAGGCACTGTACGAGCACATCCACTCGTGCATGAATCGTGCCATCCCAAATAGAACCAAGATGCTCTCCTCCAAAAAAAGGAAGCCAATCTGGTGGTCCCCTGCTATAAACAAACTATACAACAGAAGGAAGAAACTGTTGCAGAAAAGATGAAAATCCCAGGATGCAAAAAACTCCCTCACCAGCCTCAGTAAGAAGCTGAGATCCTGTATAAAATCCTCAAAAGCTAGTTAGGAAAATAAAATTGCCAAAGATTCCAAAGGCAACCACAAGGCATTCACCTCCCTCTCACCCCCTAAAGGACCCAACTCAGTACCAAAAGATTGCCAAATTCCAGTAATCACGGTCACACAGGTAGAAACTGCACTCTCCAAAGCTAAGAATACAGCATCCATGGAACCAGATGACATCCCAGGCTGTGTACTACATGAACTACAAAATGAACTGGCACCTCACCTAAGTGTCATGTTTAATCATAGCCTCACCTCAGGCTTCGTGCCCACTGAGTGGCACACAGCTACAGTTATCCCACTCCACAAGGGGGGATCCACCTTGGATCCTGGGAACTACCATCCCATCAGTCTGATGAGCCTGATCTGCAAGGGCATGGAGCGCATTATCATGGAACTTATAAACAAAGACATTGGCAACCTTCAAACACTGAACCCCATCCAGTTTGGGTTTGTGAAGGGCTGATCTTGTCTCCCGAACCTGATTGACTTCTTTGAATCAGTCTCCAGAGCTGTGGACGAGGGTAAAGCAGTCCACACAGCCTATCTGGACCTTGCCAAGGCCTTCGACACCATCCTCCACTCTGGAATCATACATAAACTTACTAAGCTGGGCATAAATCCCTACATCACTCGATGGGTTGCCAACTGGCTTACTGACATAATCCAGACTGCAAAAGTAGCCGACTCCAAATCCAGCTCCAGACAAGTGACAAGTGGAGTACCTCAGGGTTCAGTCCTGGGACCACTCTTGTTTGGTATCTACTTCTTTAAAGTACAGGCCATCACTAAGGGACTCTGGCTAACAAAGTTTGAAGATGACTGCAAACTGGGAGCCATTATTGAATCTCCAAATGATGTGGATATTCTACAAAAGGACCTTACAAAAACAGATGCCTGGTGCCACAGCCATGGGCTCAAGCTTAATGCCAAGAAATGTATAGTGATCCCCTCTGGAAAAAAACATGTACCCATGAATTACCACATAGGTGGCAGTACACTAAACATCAAAAGGGTGATGAGAGACTTAGGGACACATGTGGACAGTGGTCTCACTTTTGATAACCACATCACTACAACAGTCAGGAAATCCTTCTATGTGGCACACCTCATGACTAAGGGCTTTTCATCCAGAAAAAAGGAGGTCATTGTCCCACTGTACTCACCCCTCATTAGACCCATTATAGAGTATAATGCCCCATTTGGTATGTACCTCACAAGACATCTGCAACAGCTGGAAAGGCCACAGAAATACCTCACTAAAAGAATCAGAGGCCTAAAGCAGATGCCATATGCTGACCATCTAAAAAAACTCCAGCTATACTCTGTGGCATATCGTCTACTCAGAGGCGATCTCTGCTTAACATACAAGGCCATGTCAAAAGAAAAAAATCCAGCACCCCGAGTAGGTGTAGCAGAAAACTCGTTTATTGTTAACCAGACCGGTTTCAGCAATTAGCTTTCTTTAGTGGTATGGTCAAGATGATTAAACAATCCCTGTTTATAGGTAATTCAAATGAAAAATATGACATCATTTCCTGTTTATATAAATTATAAACAAAACAATAATCTAATTCATGACCATAAAATGTGAATGAGATATGACAATGGAAAAAAGAGAAATATAACCAACAATAAACCATCATAGTTTAAGACTAACATGTATTCCAAAATTGGAATGCTGAAAACATATTGTAAAATAATAATGATAATCATATCGGACCAGTGAAAACTATGTCAAAGTCGTAACAAAAGATTAGAGTATATGTAACAATATTAAAATAGTAATGACAGATAGTTCTTCATAACTTGTCATTAAAACCTGGTGGAAACAAACCACCTAATTTAATTATCCATTTGGTTTCCTTACTGTTTAACAGTTTATGCCATCCAGTTTTAAATGCTCTGTGACCAACAATCTTGTCAATGCAAATGAAAGAAAATTGAGCCGTTTTATGTACAACAGTATGCTTATATAGAGCATTAGTAGCTCTAGCATTTCTAATATCTCCTAAATGCTCAGAGATACGAATGCGCAACTATCTAGAAGTCTGACCAATGTAAAATGCCCGACGTACATGTGGCCAAATAGATCACCCAGTCCGTACTGCAATTGGCAAAATGATTAATGGTGAATATCCTGCCTGTATTCTTGCTAGTAAATTCCTTTGTTGTGAATATATATTTACAAAAAGAGCAGTGACCACAAGGATGCCCGCCAATTAATCTATCTCCTAGTAGAGTAGTCTGGGTCATACAGACATCCTGAGGTGTAATTCTTTTGTAATGTGAAAAATGTGATCCTAAAGTTTTGCTTTTGCGGTAGGAATAAAGACATCTGTCATCTAACCACTTTTAAAACTTTTAAAAATTTGACAATCCATTTTTTCTCCATGCTGTTTAATAATTCATACCAACCTAGTTTATTGCTTCTAGGTCTTACTATTTAATCTATTAAACAGCATGGAGAAAAAACTGGATTGTCAAATTAGGAGGTCTCTTTAAACCAGGGCTTAATGAGCATCTTTAATTGGTCACATGTCATTTAAATTGTGTATATAAAGTATGACTTAGTTACTTGACATTAACACTGATGAAGGCTATGTATATGTGAAGCCAAAACCGGTCTGTTCCTGTTTTTGTGCATAGAGCACTTCTACACTAAATGATTAACTTGGTGCCACTGTATGCTAGTCTCTTATTTTTGGTTTGCTCTGACTTTGATTGAGACCATGCAGCTGCCGTACTTGCAGAGGTTTTTTTATGTTTTATTTCTCCTGTTTCTCTCTGTGGTTGGCCTGTGGCACCCATTGACCTAAAGATGCACCTTTCAGGGTTCTAATTTGCTTTCCTGGTGACCCAATTGGAACATTATAGATATTTTCTCCATTTGTGTATTCGAGCCATCCAAGAAGTTGGATTTTGTCTGGTATACCCACATCTGATGCCTCCCTTACATTGCGGCTTTGTGGTGATTATGTGAGGGCCAATTAACCAACATATTTCTTTCAATGGAGTCTCTCATATTACTTGTCTGAGGGGAATTTTGGACTGGAGTAACAGAGTGGGGTATATCTTATATGGAATTTTACTTCTACATTGCCGTTACATAGTAACTCTTTACTTAAACACATTTTTAGTGTTTGGTTTATTGTTCCAAGCGGCAACGACATAATAGGATTCTTGGTACATTTTCATTCCATTACAAATGTAGAATTATATAATGAGATGCAGCAAATTACAAATGCAAAAATAAACACTCTTCATGGCATACATAGTTGATTACAGAGCCATTTGCACAGCATATAGTTAAATTGAGGCAGCAGAAATAGTATGAACAAAATGCTAAATACTATCAAATTGTAACTCTTATGTTAGTAGTTGCAAAGACTGAATATTTGAAAGATAGTAGTAAGTAGGGTTTGTAAAATGTGTGGGAAATAAAGGTGAAGAGTACCAAGTGTACTATGTATACATTCCAGATTGTGGTGAAATTAGAGAAAGGCAGTTGAGCAGTATAGAAGGAGGCAGTAATTTAGTAGAAATAGATTCTGGTGTAGGCAGAGAAAGGCAGATATACAGTGGAGAAAGAGGAAATTATTTAGTAGCAAAAGTAGAGTGCACACATGATGATTATCTTAGTTAGTTAGCATCACCTCTTAGTATCAACGTAGGTAGAAAACCGATATATTCCCAGATAGGGAGAGAGAGTAGAGATAGAAAGCTATGTACAGTATTTACATTATATACATTCAAGGTTTTGATGTTATATTACATTAGATTCAGAGAGAGGCAGCTGTAGAGGAAAAACAGCATGGTGTAGAGGAATATGTGCAAGTATATGTATAAGAGACAGTGGCAGGATTAGGTAGGTAGAGTGCAGTTACGTTTCCATTTATGGGAGAGGTAGGAATGATGGTGCTGGGATTTGAAGTGTTCAAAGTTTTTAGAGATTCGTAGTGAGAATGAAAGAGTTCCATTTTTTGGCTAAGGAAAAGGATAGGAGAAATTGGCCAGACGGATGTTTTGGTTTGTATACAGTAAGTAGATTTTGATGAGCAGATCTTAGGGATCTGTGAGGTGTGTAAAATGGTAGCATATTTGTTAGAGCAGGGCATGCAGTAGGTTTAAAGATTAATTTGTGGGCTGTAGTGAGTTGGAGGTAGTCAAGGTGGTTAGGAAGCTCTAGCCAGTTTAGCATATGGAGAGAGGTACAATGGTGGGAGGAGTGGTTAGATTTAGTAGTGAATTTAGAGATTTTGTTGTAACAGATTTCTAGTTTTGCAGTGATTGTGGAAGAGTGGTTGGTTAGTAGTGGAGCACTGTACAGTAGTGACAGTAGTAAGTAGGTAGTGACGAGAGTTTGCCTTGTAGATGGAGAGAGAAAGTGAGAGTTTCTCTATAGCATACTACGTTTCTGGTGGGGTTTCTTAATATTTAGTTGGACATGTATATCGAATTTCAGGTGTTCATCAATGGTAACCCCAAGAAGTTTAGCAAAAGTAACAACTTCAATAGTGGAGTTGGTATGGCTGATGATATTGAAGGCTTGTTTGTTGAGAGGGAAGGCTTTAGAGGGGGAGAAAGGGAATTTGGATTTATTGGCATTAAGGGAGAGATGGTTTTGAAGCATCCAGTTTTCTGTAGTTGTAAAGGCCAATTGGGTTTTTGCCTGGAACTCAGGAAGGCTAAGAGCAGAGCAGACTAAACTGCAGTCGTCTACGTGTTGCACTATTTCAGTGCTTGGAATAGCAGTGTGGAAACCATTGATGAATATATTAAAGAGCATTGGTCCGAGTATAGACCCCTGGGAACCCCGGTTGGGGTAGGCAGGAAGGCTGAGGTACCAGTTTGTCATTTCACAGCCTGGGATCTGTCAGAGAGATAACTATTGAACCATGTAAGGGATTTTTGGGAGAGACTAAGGTTAGAAAGGTGATTCAGAAGATAGGTATGGAAGACAGTGTTGAATGCCTTGGATAGATCGAGAAGGACAGTGGAGACAATTTCTCCAGAGTCACGGGCATGGTTGACTATGTTTAAAAAAGAGAGGAGAGCAGTTATTGTACTATGGCCAGGATGGAAGCCGTATTGTGTAGGGGTGAGGAGTTGATTGTTGATGAGGTAGGGCATGAGTTTCAGGCGGATGCATTTTTCTAGGATTTTTTAAATTGAGGAAAGAATGGCTATTGGTTGGAAGCTAGAGATGCTATTATTTTTGCCTTCTTTGTGGAGAGGCGAGATAAAGGCAGCACATGATAATTTGGGGACATAAGATTCCTGGAGAGATCTGTTGATGAGAATGCTGATGGGGATGGCGATACCATCTGCGGCAAGTTTGAGAAAGAGTGAGGGAATATGGTCAGGGTCATTGGAGCATGGCTTAAGTTTAGAAAGAAGATTTTTAATGTAGGAGGTTGGGATAGGTTTTAGATGAAAAGTGGGGGGAGGATTAGGAGTGGAGGGTTGTGGAGAGAAAGGGGCAGTGGGATAGGAAGGGGGAGAGGGGATATGGTTGGGGAAGGTCTTAGTAAGTTCAGCTATAGAGCTGGTGAAAAAGGAGTTAAAAAGGGTGGCAATTTCTGTGTCAGTTTTATTGTTGTCAGGACAGGGATTGGATTTTGTACCAGGGTGCAAAAGAGAGTCGATAGAGTTTCAGAATTGTTTAGGATTCTTGGAGCGGGTAACCTGTAGTTTACTGTAGTAAGATTTTTTATCATTTGTGACATACTTTCTGGTTAGATTGTGGAGTTGCTTATATTTAAGGAGGGTAGTAGGGTGTTTATTTTTGTTTTAAAGTTTCCAGGTCCTGTCTCTTTGTAGCATAAGTGTTTTGGCTTCCTTTGTTAGCCAGGGAGCGGAGTTGGGTTTTATTTGTTTTGTTCTAGGTGGGGCTTGGGTGTTTAGGATGCCTAGGAAGGTAGTACTGAAGAAGTCTAAGGCCTTATCTAGTGGAAGATTTTTTAGGTTGTCTCAATTTGTTACTTTAAGGGTTTCGGAGAATATAGAAGGGTTAAAGTTTGTAAGGTTACGAGTATGAGTGTATTGGTGTTGGTGAGGGGAGTAGTGAGTAGCTCGGTGAATGAAGGCTGGGAGATGGTCACTCATTGTGTCAGGTAGTATACCAGAGTGAGTGATCTTATTAGGGTGGGAGACTAAGATCCAGTCCAAAGTGGACCCTGGGGGGTTATTTCTGCTAGGTCTGGTAATGCTGTTTGTTGGTTGGCTGAAATTAAATATTTTGATAGAAATGGTGGGATTATTGTTATTGATTCTATTCCAGTCAATATTCACATCACCTAATATATATGTCTCATGTTTTATGTTAGTTGAGGCCCATGAGAGGATGTTTTCCAGAGTGGTGGTATTATCAGGGGGGATGTAGATGGCCATCATACAAATACTTTTATAGTTATTCATTTTGAGAATTCCTATGACTAGTTCAGCATTGTTGAACTGAGGAATAGGGTTCTGGTAAGGACAGAGGTTCAGTAGGCTAGTATAGATTAAGGCTACTCCTCCTCCTTTTTTGTTTTGGCGGTCGCATCTGAGTGCTTGAAAGCCAGGGGGTAGAATCTCGGAGTCAGTAATGTGAGGTTTTAGCCATGTCTCTGAGACTACTACTATATCTGGTAGAGTATGATTTAGCCAAGCATGGGAGAGTGCTATTTTGCTTTTTACACACTGGGCGTTAATGGTAATGAGCTTAAGGTATTTGTGGTTGGTACTATTCGAAGAGCTAGGGGGGTGAAATTGTTGTTAGTCTTGGGTCCAGGGTTGGGGTGAATGTCTCCTGCTAGAGCAAGCCAGTTAGAGGTTGAATGGAGCAGGACCTTTGGTTTGCAAGTTTTGTTTGGTGAGAGAGAACCTCTGTCCGTTTTTCTTACTAAATACCTGCAACCACTCCTCAAATGCATTAGAGCACACATTAGAGATACTACCGAATTTCTTCAGATCATTTCAGAAGTACAACTAGAACCAGAATGGCTGATGTGTACGCTAGATGTTACAGTCTTATATACTAACATTCCACACTGGGCAGGGTTGGAAGCTTTATACTATTGGCTAAACAAAACAGAAATGTACAAGCCAGTTTTTAACACACTACTCCACTGCCTTACAGAACATGTACTCACAAAGAATATATTTTTCTATCAGAAAAGATGTTTCTTACAGATCAAGGGCACAGCTATGGGAGCATCCTTTGCCCCAATATATGCCGATCACTTTATGGCATATATTGAGGAATAGATAATCTATGATAGCTCCCATAACTTATATATAGGAGAAATGGACATCTGGAAGAGATACCTGGATGATTGTTGGTTGGTGTGGAGAGCGGATGTGGAATACCTATTGGCATTCATTGCATATTTAAATGAAGACAAATGGGAAATAGAGTTCACGGTCAACTATGATAAAAACATAGGCAAACATAGGGGGATTGTGGCTGACAAAATTTGCAGATGACTGCAAACTGGGCACCATAACTGACACTCCATCAGACACAGACATCCTCCAGAGAGGTCTCATAGAAATGGATAACTGGTGCCAGAGCCATGGCCTTAAGCTAAATGCCAAAAAATGTATAGTCATACCCTTTGGGAAAAACAAGGTAACCCCTAATTACCACATAGGTGGTAATCCATTAAACATGGAAGAAGTTATCAGGGACCTGGGGACCCAAGTTGACAGTAACCTCTCTTTTGACACTCACATTGCCAAAGTGGTTAGGAAGACCTTCTACATTGCCCACCTGATCATGAAGGGATTCACATCCAGATCAGGAGAGGTCATTGTACCCCTGTACTCTTCACTTATCAGACCAATGATTGAGTACAACGTCCCATTCGGAATGTACCTTACCCGACACCTGCAGCAGTTGGAAAGACCCCAAAAGTTCCTCACCAAAAGGATAAAGGGGCTCAAACATATGTCATACGCTGCCCGACTGAAGAAACTTCAGCTCTATTCAGTCGCATACCGTCTGCTCAGAGGTGATCTGTGCCTGACATACAAGGCCATGTCCAACCCGGAATTAATGGACATGCTCCACCTCAAAAAATCCAAATCCACCAGAGCCACGAGAGCAAGAGACTTAAACCTCAACACGGATATAAATAGGACGTGCTGGAGGGACAGATTCATCACCCAGAGACTCCCTACACTATGGAACAGAATCCCAGTCCATGTGAGGCAAAGCCCCTCACTGACTCTCTTCAAGAGAAATCTTGACGAGTGGATGGGAGATCGTAGGTTTACCCCGGGAATCATCTCTGTGTCACTGCTGGACAGAGGCACAGCAAACTAATGGGTATAGTATTCTCATCCTAAGGGGTGGTGAAAGCCACACACACTCTGGCTAGGCTTATAAATGCCCTAGGGCAGATAGCCTAGTATGAACCTATGAACCTAAATAAAATAATTTTTTTGGATGTGTTGGTGTCTAGAGTATCTGACCACATGTTGACCACTGAAGTCCACCGGAAATTCCCTGAATATAATTTGCTTCTCCATGCCACTAGCTTTCATCCACCCCATATCTGTAAGAACATCCCTAAGTCCCAATTCATGAGGATGAAACGTATTTGTTCTGATGAAAACACTTATGAATACTTCAGGGATGATTTAGTTCTCAGATTTAGTGACAGAAGTTATAAAATGGGCCATTTTTTACATACTAAACATAATGTAGATAATATGGAGCATGAAAATCTTCTACATTATAAAGGAAAATGTAAGAGGGGAGGGGGGCCCCTTAGACTTGTCACTACATACGGACGCAACACCACGGTAGTAATGGACATTGTGCAACATCATTGGAATATTTTGACATCTGACGCTAGACTTTGCAATATTTTGGGTGACAGGTGCTACTTCTCTTTTAAGAAAGGTAAAAATATTGCTGCCTTTTTCAATCATTATAAACACGGTCAACTCCATAATAAGAAACATACCCAAGTCACTTTGTCAGTAGACCCCTTAATTGGTTGTTACCCTTGTGGTCACTGTGTTCACTGTACTAGAATTTTAAAAACCAAAAGCTTCAGTAGTCAAAATACCCCTCAGGTTTATGAGATTTCATTTTTTGCTAATTGTCTTACTGATTGGGTGGTCTACTTAGCTAGTTGTAATTGTTCAGCATTTTACATAGGGCAAACTTCTAGACCCCTTAAATTTAGAATTTCAGAACATCTTAGCGACACTAAACACCATAAAGAAACCAACGCCCTATATAAACATACCATGATACATAAAAAATCCATATTTAATTTTACTGTTATATATAAAATAGTAAGACCTAGAAGCAATAAACTAGGTTGGCATGAATTATTAAACAGCATAGAGAAAAAATGGATTGTCAGATTAGGAGGTCTCTTTAAACCAGGACTTAATGAGCATCTTTAATTGGTCACATGTCATTTAAATTATGTATGTAAAGAATGACTTAGTTACTTGACATTAACACTGATGAAGGCTATGTATATGTGAAGCCGAAACCAGTCTGTTCCTGTTTTTGTGCATAGGGCACTTCTACAATAAATGATTAACTTGGTACCACTGTATGCTGGTCTCTTATTTTTTGGTTTTCTAAGAGTGGTTACCCCAAAGGGTTTGGAATGGGACTTGACTAAAGTGCTACTAGAGTGCCGCAACTATAGGGGTAGGTCAGATAGTCCATTCTTTTGCCATCAACAAGGTGAACCTCTGACACAGTATCAGGTGAGAGCAGTTTTAAAGGAAGCAATTAAATTGGCCTAGACTCAGATAAATATACATTACATTCCTTTTGAATAGGTGCAGCCTCATATGCACATGCAATGGGAGCTTCACAGACCGATATTATGAAGATGGGCAGGTGGAAGTCCAGTGCTTATAAAGGCTATGTAAGGTGTAAATGGCGCTAACTCTTGTCCTTTATATTTCAGCTCTCACATCTTTGGATCAGAAATACATCTGGATAGTGAGTAATTCTTTCATTCGGAGACTCCATCACTTTGTCCAGGGCAGGCGGGGCTTCACCTTCCAAGGAGGAAAACTAGCTTCTTGCAAAGCAATTTGGTTTAGGGTATCAGGAATGCAGTGGCACCATCTCAGGGCAATACTACAGCAAGCTGCAAGAAGCGATAAATCTCCTACTGCCATTTTATTGCACCTAGGGGTAATGATATTTGTCAAAATCCAATAAAATATCTAATTGGTTTGATGGTACAAGAGGTATATTGCATGCATGAATGCTGGCCACAAGCTATTATTTGCTGGTCAGAAGTGGTACAGAAAACAAAATGGAGGGGGCTAGGTCCATTAAAGCTGTGGAGACAATGAGAAGGAGAATTAATAATTCTATGGATAAGGTGTACAGGGACATTAACGGGTTGTGCATTCCTCACCCTAGCATTCGGATCTGGTGGCCAGACAGGTATGATAAGGATGGGGTTCATTTATCTGAAGAAGGTTTGGGGATTTTGTTATAAGGAATTGCAAGCTGGATTGGCTTTGAAGGGCATTCATGTAAGATAGGTTGAGATGTGCTGGTGGAAGGGAGGAATATTCCTCCCTTCTGTGGCAGAAGACAGGAAAGGTAAGGGAGGCCAAGGTAAGTGGTGGGGGGGTTATAAGACTCTTCAGATGGACCTTCTACAGGCCAGACAACCCCAAGAGATTGTTGCCAGGGGACTTACCAGCCTGGCAATGGCTCCTTGGCAGATTGTAAGGTGGCCCAGAGGAATTGTGATGAATTATGAAATGAAAAAACTGTTATGATGTGGTTATGTTGAATCAGAAGGGCTGGATATCAATGTGCTGTCTGTTGTCCAGTAGGTTTAGGAGAATGCTATGAAATAAATAAAATGGCCTCCCTGAGATTCCTGCCTTGTGCACATCTCATAATAATTGGCTTCTATTTGAGAAAGGTCATTGGCAGTAAATGGCAATAAACACATGGCTGCGACCATTTAATCCATCTGAGGTCTCTGTGTTTTTTATTGAATATGCAGCTTGTGGCAACCCTGACTTGTAAAGCATGCAACCTCGATACATTTATTGGCAATGGTGCCAGGGAATGATAATGTTCTGAGCTGGTTTTTAGATATGGCTAAAGGTTGATATGGATCATTAAAAAATTATGAACATTATGTTAAATGTTTTATGTAAAACAACATCTAAACGATCATTCTGTTGGCATCAATGGCAAGGTAAGATATTGGTTCACTAAACTTTATTAAAAGCAGATAGAGCTATACCAATATCAGACAAATAATCTACTAGGTAACTTTGTCTTATGCTTTTCAAATGTCTCACAGGTAGGCACAGAAGTTTTTATGGGACAATACAATTACAAACATTTCTCCAACTAACAGTTAAACTCTGTAGCTTTATATGAGTACTAGTAAATGTAGTATACTCTTTTCTCATAGTTACAATGGATAAAATATCTTGCTGATTGAAATACAGTTGAAAGAGATTTTGTATAAAAAGATTTAGGGATTATGTCAGAGGCAAATATGTTTAAAACAACAAACCCAAAATGTTGTACAGCTCTTAGGAAGTAGAAAATATTTCACGAGTTTTGAGTTCAGTACCCTGCTACTGTTGCCCATTGGTTTTACAAGGACCACTCTAGAGTTCTCAGTTCAACTTTTTGTGTCCTATTTCTAAAAAATATACATCAGGAAAGTCTGCTATATCTGTCCCCACTTTGTTATGCCCGTGTTCTGCGTGACATTGACTGTGGTAGGCCACAATCAGGCTGTGGTCAGGAACCATCACTTTAAAGAGATGTAATTCACTACAAAAAACAAGACAGCTTTTTGTCCAGTTTAATTTCACCGAGTTGTTGTTAAGGACCTCCCGCAAACCCAACAAACTAACATAGCAAAGTATAAAAGTACTGGAATCTGCATACTTTATCTCCACTTGAGCCAGTTTTACAGCAGAAGTAAATATTCTGCTAAAGTCAGTTCCCACCCCATATTTCTCATACAAGTTATACTTTTTTCTCCACTTGTGTTTTTTTTTTTTTTTGCTAAGAGCCTAGTTTAGCCAGCAGTCCATGGCATAAAATCTGACAATGTTTACTTGTGTTGTATAGGAGGAGAAAGTTGCTCCTGCATATAATTCTGTATGTGCTTCCAAATGAGCCTTGATTGCCAATGAATAATGGTTTGGGAACCAGGCCCCTTATTTGATAAAAATAAATAGCAATCAATGTAAATAATTAATAAATATAAATGTGCACTCATGGTTCTTCAGTTATCATTGATCTATTTATGTATATACCCACACACATATGTGTGTGTGTGTGTGTCCGAGCATGGGGTCTACTTTATGTGCTCGAAGTCCGACAATATCGAATACAATATTCCTGACACAAGTACACCGAAAGCGCAAAACATTGAAAATGTAAACGGAAATCTCTGTAGGTGGAGATTTCCATTTACTTCAATGTAGTGCGATCTCGGAGTTGGTATATTTAAGTAGTGGGGGGGGTGCAGAGCGGCTTGCCCCCCTGCCTACACTAGTTTAAATTATTTTATTTTGTGTATTTTTTTAGGACTTCGATTGTTTAATTGTTTGATGCATATGGTTTGATCCGTATGCATTCGAGCTATTAAGCTTTCGAGGTCCTAAAGTAGACCCACGAGCATGCATGCATGCATATGTGTGTGTATGTCTTTGTGTGTTTATGCCTGTAAAAAAAATGTGTAGAACTGTCAAATATGTATGGTATATTTTAGAGCCAGCAGAATCTAGAAGGAAATATAAAAGTCACTTCCAGTAGACGATTATGACTGAGTCTCTAATTATAATCAGCTTGTTACATAATCAAGAAAACGATGTCAAGAAACTCACCTTGAGAGCAAAGCTGGAGAGAACACATAAAGAAAGCTGTGATTAGAAAGATTTAATAATTCTTTGTAGTGCATGGAGCATGACCTTCTTTCATATACTACGAAATTCAGAGAAAAATGTAAGAATGCTAAAGGTTTTACAACTTTGAAAGCTATACTGTGTACGCTTTGCCACAGAGAAAATCTCTACCACATAAAAGTGTTGGGAAGCTAAACAGCTTTAAAACAAGTAAAAAAAAAACTTAATTTGGCCAAAAAGAAAGGCTAAATAGAATGTTTAATGTCTTAAATTGTTTTGGTGGCTCCCACCACTGTTTTGTGGTGACCACTGACTGCTATTAATGCACTAGCATGAGACTGGTGCTTAACAGTAATGCTTTACAAAACATTGTTAAGCATCTTTCTATGTTTTTCATGTCTTCTTCCCAACTTTGTGGCATAATCACAGTGCTTCATGTAGTACAAGTTATTGATATCCACCATAACATGCCCGGCACGCCTTTATTTATGTCAATAGTGAATCGCTGTGGTGATATCTGTTAGGTAACTGCTTGATGGAACACCCTGAACCACCTGCTGCCCATCCAATGAGAGCTGTCAAAGTTTCATTTCAGTTTTTATTCATACAAATGAGCTTCTCACGTGTAAACATAACAGCTCCCCTGAACGTTGAGAACAACTTTGTTAATCTTGATTTAACTAGGACTTTAGTTTCAGTACTATATTTCTGGTATTATTAATAACTTAATCTTGAATATAATTAATACACTTGTAATATATTGGATTACTGAGTGATTTTTTAAGCTGAGGATACAAATTTTTAGGTGCCATTTTTGAGTGGAGAACAACCTGCTATGGAATATTGCAGGGCTCTGTTTTGCGACTGGCCTGGTTTTGTTTATTTGTTTGGTTATATATTTAATTTTTGCATTTCCCATTGAATTAAGTACTAACTAGCAAAATATTCTGTTGACTGTAAATCTGACATTTTCTATATACATACCATCCAACTACTGGAAAAGTATACACCTGGCTACATAAATTTAATTGCATATTAATTCTAGTCATATTCTGCTATGCCTTATTGAAAGTGCTTAGCAACTCCAAAAATCCTGTTAAATAACAAAACTGAAGTAATTAACAAATAAAAAAACTGGGGGTTATGAATTATCCTGGGTTAAATTTAAAAACAGATAACATGGCAATTAAAATAAAAAAGCAAAGCAAATTGATGGGTTTACTTAAAACAGATTTTAGGGAACCATCTTCTGTTAGTACAAATTTCTAAGATCAGTGTTAAACTGTTTTGTGGAACAAAACTGTAGTATGTGTTCATATACACATATACAATTTCATACTTTGTGATTGGTTCAAAGGTGAATTATCAGGAACATGCTAACATTGTCAAGGCAAGACTACCCTACAAGGCTATGCATACTAAACCTCTAAAATCTCTGTTATATGTTTATATGTAGGAAACTTTGTTTAGCATACAGTAGGCATAGGGATTAGGTAATGGGAACATTGCTGGCAATGGCTGTACATACATGCATGCATAAAACCAGAGCTTACACTATAATGTTTCTTGTGAGAACAAGCAAAAATACTAAGGCTACTTTTTATTCCAAGAGTATAACAAGACTCTTGAATACACTACAACTACTACTATCATACCTCTTAACCTCAAAAAAATGGTGGTACTCAGGGAAGCTGTGGCGGTATTAGCTCATGATACAGGATTGCTTAATCTGTCTTATTTTTCTGGCAAAAATACGAGAAAATTATTTTCCAGTGATTTAAATGATGTTACAACAGCTTAAAGCAGAAAGAAACTTCTGGCAATCAAGTATTCAATTTTACCATCATTCTGGCTGGATTCCCTACTTACTAAAGAGCATCTGGGGCCTATAACACTCACAGAACTGCTGGAACTCAACATCCTAACTAAACAAGCTTCAAAGTACCTAAATCAGGGAGTGGAAGGTTCTGGAACAATCAGGATGAGACCCAAAAGGAAGAGATGTAACAGAACCAGGAAAAGAGGCTGCAGAGCTGGAATTGCTGCCAGATTGAAAACAAACCCTAACAGGCCTGCACTTCCCTCAATTCTGTTAGCAAAGGTATGCTCATTAGACAACAAGATGGACTTTCTCCAGCTTGAGCTCAACACCACAAACAAGGTGAGAAATTCCTGTCTATTAATCTTTACAAAGACTTGGCTAAATAACAGGATTAGTGACAGTGCTGTAAGCCTCGATGGTTTCACTTTGTTCAGTGCTGATAGGAACCTAGCTCAGTGTGGAAAAGCTAAGGGAGGGGAAGTGTGCATTTTTGTGAATGATAGCTGGTGCAAAAACTGTAACATTGTGAATGAACATTGCTCTGTAAATGTGGAATTGCTGATACTGAAATTAAGACCTTTTTACGTGCTCAGAGAACTAAATGGTGTCTATGTAGCAGCTGTATATATACCACAGAGTGCTAACATCACTGAAGCAGAGTATACTGCATAATACTACACGTGAGCTGCAATGCAGGAATTCTGATTGCGCATTTATGATAGCTGGTGACTTCAACAAAGCAGATCTCGGGGAGGTGCTACCCAGTTACTACCAAATTGTGGATTTTCTCACAAGGGGAGAAAATACTCTGGTCCAGACTTACACTAATGTAAAAGGGGGATACAGAACTGTACAACAACCAAACCTGGATGGCTCTGATCATATCTCCATAAAACTAATATCAGCTTACAAACCTTTCTTGATCAGAGATAAGCCCACTGTGAAACAAATAAGGGTCTGGCATGAAGGAGCCATGGAAAGTCTCAAGGACTGCTTTGAAATCACAAACTGGGATGACTTCAGGGAGGCAGCCATGGTGAACAATCTGGTGAACATAGATGAATATATTGAGACAACTATGGCTTATATATCCAAATGCATGGAGGATGTAACGAACATCAAAACTAGTAAAGTAAGAGTCAACCAAAAAACATGGCTAAACAGCAAGGTATATGAGCTGCTGAGGGCAAAAAACATTGCTTTCAAGGTCAAAGGATAAGAAGGGTTTAAGTGTGGCAGGGGCTAATCTAAAAAAGGGTATGAAGGAGGCCATGAGGGGTTATGGAAGGAGGATACAAGGATGCTTCGAGAATGCAAAAGACTCAAGAAGCCTGTGGCATGGTATTCAACAGCTAACGGACTACAAGACCAAGTCAGCTCAGTGTGATGAGAGCACTGAATTTCTGGACAATCTAAACCCATTTTATGGCAGGTTTGAAGACAAAAACAACCTGGAGGCTGTAAGGCTTCTCAATGACCAAAAGGAGGCAGTACTTAACTTCAGTCCTCTGGATGTAAGGAACCAACTGAGGAAAGTGAACCCCAGGAAGGCTGCTGGCCCTGATAACATTCTGGGGAAAGTACTGAAAGGTTGTGCAGACCAACTTAGCATAGTCCTGAAGGACATCTTCAATACCTCGTTTGACCAGGAAAATGTACCAGCATGCTTCAAAGTTACCAACATAATCCCTCTGCCCAAAAAAGCCAACCCCACCTGCCTAAATGATTACAGGCCAGTGGCCCTTACATCGAATGTAATGAAATGCTTCAAAAGACTGGTTAAAAGGCATTTGACTACAGTACTACCCCAATCCTTTGACCCACTGTAGTTTGCCTACCGGACAAACAGATCAACTGCTGATGCCATTTTGGTGGCACTTCACCTCACATTGGAGCATCTTGAAGAGAAGAACAACTATGCCAGGCTGTTGTTCATAGATTTCAGCTTGGCATTCACTACTGTGATTCCAATGCAACTTATAGAAAAGCTAATCAACCTTGGCATAAATAAAGGGCTGTGCAACTGGATCCTCGATTTCCTGACTGGAAGACCACAAAGGACCTGTGTTGGTAACAACACTTCAGGGAGTATAACAATCAGCAATGGAGTACCCCGGGGCTGTGTGCTGAGTCCTCTACTGTTCACAATCCTTACCTACGACTCCACTGCGAAAGCTAGCAACAACCACATCATCAAATGCACAGATGACAACACAGTGGTAGGACTTGTAAGTGGTGATGACAAGACTGGATATAGGAATGAGTTTACTCCCTGATTGAATGGGGCAATAACAACAATTTGGACCCGAACGTCAGTAAAATAAAAGAAATTATTATTCACTTCAGAAATAGCTCTGCCATTCATCTGCCTCTTATGATCAATGGTGAAGATGTGGAGACAGTCCAAACTGCAAAGTTCCTGGGGGTACATATATCAGAGGATCTTTCTTGGAGTACAAATACAGGCCAGCTAATTAAAAAAGCCCACCAGTGAATGCACTTCCTAAGAAGGCTGAGAAAAGCAAAGCTCTCTATGAATGCTCTAATTATCTTCTATAGAGGAGCCACCGAGAGCATTATCACCAACAACTGCACTGTATGGTTCGGTAAAAGCACAATGGCCGAAAGGAGGAAGCTGCAAAGAATAATAAGAAGAGCAGAAAAGATTGTGTGAGCTAGTCTTCCTACCTTACAGGACCTCTTTGAACTGAGATGTAAAAAGAGGTCCCGCAAAATACTGAGTGACACTTCTCATCCAGCACATGGTTGGTTCACTAAACTTGCTTCTGGTAGAAGGTTACGGAGTATCCACTGCAGGACCTCCTGATTCATGAACAGTTTTTATCCAACTGCAATAAGACTCATTAATGCAGATATAAATCTGGATGTGTCAAAACTATAACAGATTGTTACGCTGTCATTCTTTTTCTTTTTTTTCATACAGTAATTCTATCTATTTATTACATACTAAAATTAATATATTCTCATTTAAGTGCAATTCCAGTCACTTCCTTATGTGCAATATCACCCAATCTCACCTTTGTGTATAGTGTAATTTTCTTTTCACATGTTAATTATCTAGTAGTCAGTGTTGTCCAATGTAATAAATAGTGTATAAGCATGTGTGAAAGCTGCTTAGATATTTAGTTTTGTACTATAGTTATTGTTTATTCTTTAATACCTATCATGTCTGTCTTTTTGTGTTTATCTTCTTCTGTTAAAGAGCTGACACTCAAAACTTTGTTCAGGTAGCACTTGTGTTTCCTAAATGACAATAAAGTTTCTTTGAATCTTTGAATCTTAGATCAAGAAATCTGGACAAAGCCATAAATAATGGGGGACAAAGGCCCAAATACTTATTAACTATTGCTCTTACATACTTATAAAGTTGACAGAATAGCAGGATTTGCATCAGCAATAATTTTCTGAAGGGTATGAAGTCTGAAACTCAAATATCTGTCATTATTTTCTGACTTCAACCCTCAATTATTTGTCAATGATTTGCCAGAAAACCACAATTTTATGGGGAAAAACAATAATATGAGGCAATAATTTTCCCATTCTGCAAAAATCTGTACAGTTGACAGGTATGACTACTGTGTATATAAGATCACCAGAGAGAGACACGTTCAAATTAAGATTACAGAAGTATTAGCAATATCAAGGAGACTAGTCCTTGAAAGTCACTGACTAACAGCGCAGGATACATGAAACATATGAACCTATGAATAAAATAAAGTTTTGTTTTTTTTGCATCAAACCTTTCCAAAGGCCTCCATGCAGGTTCTGAGCATTTCATTGGTAACAGAACATGCACATAGATCTTTGGGCACAACATCATCCCACTCTAACAAGCACAGGCAGATTATATTCAAGATGTTAAATTAACTAACCTATGAATAAAATAACACTTTGTTTTTTGCATCAAACCTTTCCAAAGGCCTCCATGCAGGTTCTGAACATTTAATTGGTAACAGAACATGCACATAGATCTTTAGCACCAACATCATCCCACTCTGACAAGCACAGGCATATTATATTCAAGATGTTAAATTAACAGGAATGTGACAGCTGGCAGGTCAGTACTAAATGTATGTATTGACAGGGATGAGATTTTCTTTGTGATGCTGGAACAAAAGTAAACAACACCTTAACCATCTTAAAATCTAGACTTGGCTACTGGAATAGTGAAGACAAATTCAGGTCTGGGGTATGCAGTATGGCTGTCCTTGATTGGGATAGTTAATACTAATTTGTTAGGTTGCCAATACAATTACAAGCATTTTGGGTTGCTTTGTATATGCTACTTAGTGATCATTTTGACCACAAACCTATTAAATATCTATGAATTTATAAAACTAACAAAGTAGATCATTTTCTGCAGTGCAAGTCCTGTGTTACAGAAACAATACCACCACCATTGTTTGGTTCTCCATGAATCTGTATATACAGTGCGATGGAAAGAGTCATACGTTTCACTCAGATTTTTATCAACACTATCCTAGCACGTTGAAAATGTATCTTCCTCCCTCGTGATTACTAAAAATCAGAATGCACAAGTCATGAAGAAGCAGACAGTAAGAGGTAAAGTCTTAGCAATCACTTTCAAGGCTGAGAATTTACCCAATCTGGTAGAGAAGGATCTGTGTCCCAGCAAAAACGCAGTGCATTACCTTTAGTAATCTGTATCTCAAAGACTATTTGCAGCTCCAGTGGGCAAATAGGAGGCCCTTGAAAATCGTACAATGAATGAAGAGTAGAACAGCATGGAGTTTGGGAACTGGAAGCTTAAAGCAGAAAACGTAAGCTGCCAGACTACTGACAAGCTGTAAAAGAAAAACAATTGGGAGCAAAGGTTCTATGTCTTGACTGAGGCTTAAAACTAGCAAACCACCAATGTGACATTTCTCTGATAAAGCTGGTAGATGGATTTATACTGTATGGCCTTTGAGCCTAAGACTTGAAGAGATTTACCTAACCAGATTAGTTTATTCTCTCCTCATCAAAGAAAAGTTTCATCTGGATCATGATATCAGAAGTACCTACTTTCATGTTATCTATTTTTCACTTTGCCTGATGAAGTGACAAGATAGCTATAAGCAACTTAGGGTTTACATAATTAGTTGTACACTTAAGATCTTAGTGTGACTCGGACACTTTTTCTTTCCCACGTGTAAGCGTCAAACCTAATTACTAATCGTTGCAGAGTTGCTAATGCATTGTTTATTGAGTTTGCTCCAGAAATTAGGTCTACTAAACTGATTATAGCTCACTGCAAAACAGTACAATGTTACTGGAGATTAGTTGCACTGAAAAGTATTGAAGGTATAATGTTACATGCCTGTTAGTGGCATTGTCTCACGGGAGCAGCACAGATCACAAGAGGGGACCAGATATGAATATACCACTGCGTATTATTATTACTAACATGGAATATTAGGAATCCAATAAAGCTAACAGGTGTTACACAATGCCTAGAGAGCTGTTAATAAACTCAAAAGTGACTTGTTACTTCCTCAGAAGACTAACATTCCCAAAATATAGCTTGTTCTGAGGAAATCTTGGCTTGGTCACAGATTCTAATCATAAGACAGGAACCCCAGAAGGTAAGCACCTTTACAAATTCATTAATGTTTGGGCTGGGAGGTTAATCTACAAGTAGCAATAAAGTCAGAAGATGGGTGTTGACTCAGCTGGCTACCCCTCCCATTTCAATAATGTTAGGTAGTGTATGTGGCTATAACCAGGACCACCTGCCTTTCCTTTTGCTTCTTTCAGGACCTTTTTTAGTTTAACGTAGCAGGTACCAATACTTCATCCAAAATATTTTAATTCTTCTCTTATGAATAGCATGTCAAAAGCCAGCAGACCATAAAGAAAGATGTGGAGGACGCACATGTGGTGTATATATAACATAGCTGATACATCCTGCAGAGAAGTAATGTACCTTCCTTTCTTACGACGGGTGTGTCCGGGTTAGCTGGGTTGGCAGCCTCCTCCCATATATTAACTGTGGTAAGACCACTCCTACTAATTGTCTTAGACTGTCTTCCATTCTGATTGATCATAATACTCAAAGAACATGCCTCCCTGACTATCAGTATGGCATTTAGGGTTACCTATTATATTCTCGAAAGCCGACAATGTCGAATCCGACATTGTCGATACGAGAATAGCGAAAGTGCAGAACGTCGAACGGGTAAATGGAAATTTCCGTAAGGGGAGATTTCCATTTACTTCAATGTAGTGCAGTCTCAGAGTTGGCATATATAAATAGCAGGGGGGGAGGGGGGCTACACCCCCTAAGTGGGGGGTGCAGGGGGCTTGCCCCCCTGCTTACACCCTTTAGATTTTCTTTCTTTTTTTTTTTTTTTTTTTTCTGAACATTCGAAATTTTAATGGTTCGGTCATTAAAGGTTGACCTTTAGTGATTCGAACCATTAAACTTTCGATGTTCTAATATAGACCCGGCATTTAGATTCTCTTTTGCTAATTGATTTTATGTCACGATGATGCTGATGGCAATGAGGATGATAATATAAAAGGAGTGTATAAAATGTAAATAAAAATATCTAAACATCGGTCATCTGATGTATACGTGTGTGTGCCTGTGTGTATGGGGTCTATGGTTAATTGTTGAAGAAAACATTTATTGAATGGCTTTTTACTGCATGCTTACCATCAAAAGAGCTTTTTGTTGTATATGCTTATGATTGTAAATTTATTCATCGAATACTCATAGTTGGCCATCTTCACGGAATTAGCACATAGTACATCTATAAGTGATAATAAACCTGCTCTTACTAATAATATACATTTGCCGAGATACTGTAAAAGTGGATAGTATTTTTATTTATTCGCATCAACAAGGTGTTCTTTACACCTGTTACATTATTTTACTTTCTGCAAATCCATGTATTAATATACCTAGAAATGTGGCTTTAAAAGAATATTTAAGTCTGCATTTTCATCACTGTTTATAGGTGGATAATAATTTTATTTATTCAGAACTGCACGGTGTTCTTTACTTTATCTTACACAGTGTACACCTTATAAAGTGTTGGTTAGGACGTTGTTTTTATTTAGTTTTAGTTGACAGCATCAATGGATGCTTGCAATGTTGGCCATCTAAAACTATTCGATTATTTGATTTATGATAGAATGTCTGTATGGCAAAAACACATTTTGTAGATTAGCATGCGAATAACCATGGTCCAGTGTTTGTGTCTGTGTGCATGTAATCTTTGCATATTATGCCTGCTTTTATTTAAGGTGATTAGTTTGGCTGGGATTGGAAACAAATCCATATCGCCAGTGATATGTTCGGAAGAAAATGAATGGGCATGTCAGTGATGGTTTTCTTCTTCTTCAGAGAACAGGAGGGTTATTAACCAGTTAATCACTTCATTTCACTATTCCAACTGTTTTGGAAACTATGGATGTAACATTGAGCTGCATGTATTGGCAGGGATCTCTGAAATGTCCATGTGGTTTAACATGTTAACACTGATCCTTTTGCAAACCTTCTGCTTGGAGACAACTAAAGTATAGATAGGTACTGCACCAACAGGATGAACATTTGCATAGGCTCTTCTTTCTGTACATCTCTTCAGTTTCCCAAATTACTGTGTAGTTCAAGAGTACAGTGCAGGCCTTAATAACCATGACATCAGGCTAAAGTGATCTGGGAGGGTCATCAAGCAATATGTCTGCCCTCAAAATAAAGGGGGATGAATGCATGCAGAAACTGAGGGGGCTGACCAGTTATAACAGCATCGGACTGTGAGAAAAGGAAATTGTAATGGAAATTTCTAATTTGTTCACCGAGAAACACTGAGACTAAAATATGTTGTTCTGATGGAACAGATTTCAATATGAAGAGAACACTGTAAGTTTGTTGTAATTCTACACTTGTACAAGTAGAATTGGTACATGCTAAAATACTGTAAAATCTGGATTTAATGTAAAGTAAGTGCACTTATATATAAGAATAAGTGCAATTCCCTGATATAGAATAAATAGAAGGCTTGTTACCTGAATGTTCCATAACCCTTTATTTTTGTATGATTAAATATTTTGTTTGCATGATATAGTTGAAATTTGAAAGTAATACTCAGTTTACTTTATAATATTAGTGGGCTTTTGCACTGTGCTCATTCCAGGCTAAAGGAATGAGCGTCTTACTTACTTGACAGATGTGAAGAATGACTGATCATGTTGCTGAGCTTTTACATTTAATTATTTATTTTCTTCTTGCATGTCATCCTGTTTGTTATTGGAATTCTACTGCTATGACACATCTGGTAATTTAAACCCTGGCTCCGTGGGACAAAGGGATGAAGTCCTATGACACATCTGGTAATTTAAACACTGGCTTCATGGGACAAAGGGAAGAAGTCCTATGACACATCTGGTAATTTAAACACTGGCTTCATGGGACAAAGGGAAGAAGTCCTGTGACACATCTGGTAATTTAAACCCTGGCTCCGTGGGACAAAGGGATGAAGTCCTATGACACATCTGGTAATTTAAACCCTGGCTCCATGGGGCAAAGGGATGAGGGTCAATCTGTGACTCAGGTTTGATTATCAAACCATATTTCTGAGGCATTGGCTGGGGAGACAAAGAGGAGCAGCATTTGCCACGTGACATATCCTGTGGATGAGGGGAGTTCACTGTCAAAGGAAGCAGTTCTTGGTGGACACCAAGGATGCCAGACCAAAAGTATGTGCATTTGCAATGCACACCATGGAATGGGTGGAAGATGTGGGTGGGGCATACCAAAACAGCCCTTTGCTGCTCTCAGAATTGCTCTGTACAACAGCACCCCACTTTCTTCACTACTCGTTCCCTTGACTTGTTATACAAAGTCTTCTTTGCTTGCAACACCCCCTTTTGCAGCTGTTGGGATTGCTCTGTACAACAGCACCCCACTTTCTTCACTACTCGTTCCCTTGACTTCTTATACAAAGTCTTCTTTGCTTGCAGCACCCCCTTTTGCAGCTGTTGGGATTGCTCTGTACAATGGCACCCCACTTCCTTTTCTACTTATTCCCTCAAATACTTATACAAAATGTTCTTTGCTTGCAGCACCCCAGGCCAAAGACAGAGAAGGTGCCTGAAGAGGCTTTTCAGCCCAGTGGCTGATGGCAAACAATTGTAGTGAAAAACAAAATAAGTGACTAAGTAAATAAAAAAAGGAAACTAGATAACTTAGTATTCACGGCATTAAAGAGTTAGCTAACCACTTCATTATATTTTGGCAAATCAGATTGGTTTAATTCTATTTAAACTTTGATTTTGATAAGAATTATAAACTTCCAGACAAGGTATAAGGTATGGTGACCTTCTGGCTCCCTTCCTTAAACATACCTACTTCCAAATAAAGCCACTGATTTGCTAAAATCTCTGCATTCTTTCTCACTGTCTGGCTATCCACACCTGTATGTTTGTGTGTGTCTAGCTGGACTGTGAGAGCAGCCACATTCCTGACCACCAAAGTATGTCTTCTGCATTAAAACTCTCCTGTCATTGAAATGAGTATCTGACCAGCAGATAGACGTAGAGCATGCATTTATAACCACTGGCAATTCTAACCTTACTAATGGAACACTGAAGTGTCACAGGTTTGTGCTAGTTTATTCTTTTCATCACAGTTTGGACTGTACAATCGCATTCCGGTTAGCAACATGGATTTCTAGTGTCAACCATATTCGTGAGAGTGGAATGCATTTTTGTGCTGTTTATTTTAGTTGTTTTTTAAACTTTGCTTATTTGTGATATCCATATACTATCACTTTCATTTCAATGGTAAGATTATACTTTTACTGTATCTCTAACAGTCTGATTACCTGAAACTTGGTTTGAAAAGGGTACCTGTGTCTAGGTTAATTTGCTGCTCATTAAAAAAATAAATATATATATTTTCATAAAATATCTAGCATAAGGAGTTATCACTTAATAAATTATGCTGTTATCTTTTCTTTATAGGAGCTTGGCAAATAATAATCTTCAGACACTCCCCAAAGGTCTTTTCAAAGGACTGGATGCACTAACAACAGTGTAAGTTATTCAATCTTTATTTTATTTACTTCCAAAACCTGCAAATAAAGCTATCGAACTCATTTATAAACAGAATTTAGTTAAAAACAGATTACCTTTGGCCATGAGATTTGGCCTGAAAATATAAATTCTCATTTTAATTACTTAATACCTTCAGCTGTGCAATGACTTTCCAGGAATCACATCAGAAATGAATTTCACAGCTGTGCACAACTGACGTTAATATTTCCGAGAATCGAAAATATGCTGTTGCTGTATCTGTAGGAATGTACTGTGTGTTCTCAGCAGCTCCATTATTTTAGTTTTATATCTATTTACGTCTATAGTCTATACGTATGCACACACATGCTACAAGATCCTGATTATAAAGTAATATGTGAGTCTTCCTTGTATTAAATAATTCTTGGGGCATGAGACTTAATGTACTATAAACAGAAATGAGCTTAACTGCATACACAACACTATCTGAACTGTTACTGTAATCTTTCACTGATACTGCAGCTTTTTTTAATTATATCCCATATCTTAACCTCCAACTAGTAACCCTGGAATTAAAGTAATAAATTGTACAGTCTGACACTGAACTGCATGTACTGGCATTCTCCGTGCTGAGCTCAAGAGATAATGAAGACAGACAGAATTATGTAACATACCGAATAGTTTAAGTGTGATTTTCATCTTGGGATACCACTACGACAGTGTGAAATAATGATGGGTGGAGTGCTTATTCATAAGATGAACTTTTATTTTCAGGCAGCATTTAGGTATTTTACAAAATCACTGTACAACTTAGGACAAGACATAAGGCAGATCATTCCTAAAAAAAAAAAAAAAACAGAAAATTCCCTTAATTTAACTTGGTGCACTCAGCTGAATTTACTTCAAATTTTTTTCTTATAGATATATATATATATATATATATATATATATATATATATATATATATATATATATATAGCGTCATTATTTTCTCTTTTTAATAATGCATGCCCCATCCTCTGTACCACCCCCCAACACCTTAGCCACTATCCAGATGCTCTGAGACTTTCAAAGAGGAAATGCTTGCATCTTAAAAAATAATTCTTGATCAGCATCTTTAAGGATTGTGGGATGTATTCTTTTCCTCTTCTTAAGGACTCACCTTTGATGCAATTAAAACTATGGTTTTATTTCCATATACTAGCCAGTGTTTACAAAGAAACCTGTCTTATTCATGGAGAAGACTAAATGGTAAAAAAGTTATCTCAGAATCCCATGACTGTGCTCTGTCTTTTGATAATACACTTAGATAAGTCCTGTAACAGTTTTTTATATATCTCTAAGACATTTTCAGCAGTTTTGTATTGCACACATCTCTTACATGGAAGGTTATACTGCAGTGATCTACTGAAGGGATGATCCTAAAACATGTGGTATGTTGTCTAAGTACAACGTTCAGTGTGGTGTACATGTGATTCTATCACCCTGTGACAGTCAGTGCAGAGTGCCTGAAGTCTGCAACTAGTAAATTCAAAGATAGCAAAAGACAGAAGAAATCCCAACCTCTACTAGAACAGAAAGATAATTTTCTCAGAGAACTGGGCAGTTTGGAAATATGTCCACTTTGGACTTCCAATGAAATGCATCTTTTCTTGGTGACTGGGATAACAGGCCCAATGTATTGAGACAGGAAGGCTTCCGTTATATGTGGACAAAATTCAATTAACTTAGGACTGGAATTCCTGAACTGCATGCCTCAAGAAGTCCAAAAACATTCTTTAAATGTTTTTGCAGGGAGGCAATCCCCCCTCCCCCCACATACACACACACCTGAACTTACATATACCAACTCCACAATTGCACCAACTCTAAGAACGGGGAAGTTCCTCCAAAAAGGGCATTACTGCTGGCAAAATTCACCAACAGTGATTTCCTGTGGAGGGGTTCTGATCCTTGCTGGGTTGTACTTTGGGCAAAATATGCTTGACAGTTCAGTCTTCATTCAGCTATAGGGTAACCAGTTAAGAATACTTTTTACATGCCAACAGCATTTTGTATTTTGAAACTGATACTGTACTGATGATTTTAACATGTTCATAGTCACTTGCTTCTTTGGCTGGATTCATTAACAGCTAAAAGACTGGCTGCAGAAGGGAGAAGTTTTTTTCTCGTAAGCTTTAATGGTTTTGGTTATGCATGAGCAGCTGTAATAAGTAATTTAAGGGGAGACCATGGTGTTACAAATGGCTAGATGTTATAATACTGATAACACACATTATTAATAATAATAATATACATTTTTTAACCAGGTAGGCCACTGGACACACAGTCCCTTTTCAGGCATGATCAAGGAGCAGTGCCTGGTTAAGTAACTTGCTCAAGGTTACACAATAGACCAATGAAGGCTGCAGGAAACAAACCCTGTACCACAGGAGCTACAGCTCATAGTCTTAAACCTGTGTGCCAACTGCCATTAATAGAACTGTAGCAGACATCAGGCTTTGTTTTCTTTGCATTCCTTGCATACTTTGTATTTTGCATACCATATTACCTTTTGATTTATATGGTTATGACCCACAGGGAATTTTAAACCACTTCAACCAGAAGTGACTTCCTATTTAGTGTATGTACCTCATTGTTTTCAGAGTAATATATTAATATTTTGTGGGTACCTGTTATGATTTACATGTCAGTAAAAGCAACTTTGCAACTACCAATGAGGAATGACATGGAACTGCCCTGTAAAATATAGTGCTGCAATAATAGTCAGGGTATGAAATATTGTGACAGACTGTTCATAGCAAAGTACTATCAGGATATATGCATCACAAGAAAGCGGCTGTTACAATACTATATTCTGGCTTGTGTATGTGTGTTTTACATCATACTTGATTACAGATGTAAGCACTCTGTCTGGTGCTTCAGTTAAACTGTTTAGTCTTATTATTCCTTAAATGAAATTTTATTATCTACAGTTTCAGTCTTTTTGGGGGGAGTGATAACTTTCTCCCTGTCACAGTGCAGGCAGTCTCTCTGAATTATGAGTAAGGCATTGTTATATTAATTTTATTTCACATCTGAAGATTATTAAGCTGTTATCAAAATAGTGATATAATTAGAATTGCATTGGTTTTAACAGTCCAGACATTAAAATTATAGCATTGTACATCTCAACTCCACGTTTAGTGCTGATAAGTATCACAGTCCTTATATGCATGTCATGCAGGTTAATGTTAATGTTCCAAAATCACAGTTTGTCAAAATGCAGTAAGTGAATCAGCATTTTATTAAATTCAGGACCATAGCTCCCCTATGTTGTCTTTTTGAGGGTGATGTGGGACAAGAGTTTGATTTCTTTTCCAAAGCTGTGCAATCTTGGACTTGAGTATTAAAATTATAGGGCTTAGGAAGTCCAGAAGGTTTAATCCTCTGTAAACACACCTAGTAGAAGTGTACGAGTGTTGACTTTAATGAACCATATTGATCTGATCAATTTGTTTCAATGAATTCAGCATTACAAACATCATACTGAACCACTGTCTGTTATGTTTCTATCAAATTAAAATTTCATATAAAACCGTAGTTTTTTTATATCCATCACATACAGGCTTTATAGCTACAGTGGTTTATGTGTGAAGTAGATGAATAAATTATGCAGTGGATTTTTATATAATTTATTTTTTGTTAGCTCAACTGCACATTATAATACTTTACAAGAACAATTAATGTTCATTCTTTATCAGCACATTACCATATGGCATTGAAGTATCTTGCAGATTATAGGCTATATGTTATAAATTAAACAGACATTAACCTGGGGATTCATTCAAGAGCCACCTAGAGGTATAGATACCTTAATGAATCATGACGTTGCTCAATTAAATCCAGTATAAAACAATTTTAATACAGCTACTGGCCCATTGTTTAATTTTCTGCTGTAGAATAACGAAGATATAAGTAGTGATATAAGATTTTTAGATTTAATTTTAGAATTCCTTTTACTAAATTGGCTTATTTTATTATCATGATAGTGAGATATTTTTTCATTGACATTTTAATAACATGCTTCAGCAATTTAGCTTCACTTTCACTTTTCTTAGTTTTATGTTATGTGATCTGCATTTTTAGTTTTTGTTCGTACGACTTAACATATTTGAAAATCATGATGTTTGTGTAAATTAAACACATTACGCGTGTCCTAATTGTAATGATACACAATAACAGAATAACAAGATAAAAGGTAAGGTAATCAGCCTGTTGTATTATCCTGAATAAATTTTTTATTTGAAACTTATATTGTCTTCACCTACTTATTAAGCAATTTATTAGTGAATTTTCTTGTTTTTTTTATTATTTTTATTTATTTATTTTTTTAGTTCTAATTTCCCCTGGCAATACTAACCTGCATTTCTATCCATCCCAATACAATTGGTAGTGAATAATTGTGGTGTTTTAATGTTTTTTGTAGAACAAACATTTGGTACTATTTGTATATTAGTTTAAGATCAATATCCAGATTATACAATCAAAGCTGCTATTGTGTAGATCTGCAGTTAGGGATATTGTTACTGCCTATAAAGTATAGAGCATACACTACTTTGAATACTATATAAATGTTGGCAACTTAGTTTCAAATATGAATGACAAAAAATATGGGATAGCTCTAGAAAGAAAAAGAAGAACAGATTAAGGAGCTATGTTTTGATATTGTTAAATGATGGTGTATTGCAAAAAAATGTGAATTAAAATGAATTGTTGGCAAGGTCAGTGTAGAGGAATACAAGAAAAGCTTTAATGTGGAAAGTGCATGTCTTTGTCCTTAATGAAGGAAGAACATATGAATGATATACAGCAGTAAACAAATAAAGACTTGGAGCAATGAATACAATGTAAACTAAAATGGGGCTAGTCTATATCAACAACTAAGGAGGACGAATACTGTAAAGTTAAACAGTGACAGCTATAAAGTTGAGAAATGTTGCTAGTATAAAAAAGGAATAAGCAGAGATAAAATCCATCAAATAATAAATATGAGTGGGAATCATCCTACCAGTGGGAGACTGTAGAGTTGTAAGAGATGATTAATCTTTTTAAAAAAGAAATAGGATGCATACCATCATAATCTGCTTGTCAGGAGCAAAGATTAATGAGAGAGCTATGCTGTTACTCTCCATAAATTATTAAGTAGGTGAAGAAAACAACATGCTTTATATGACAGGATTAGATGTTTGGAAAGGAATACAGTAAAACCCTGATTATCCATCCCTCAGTTAACCATCAGGTCCAAGAAAAGAAAATGACACACGCCAACACCTTCTAAATGCTATGTATATAAGTACTATACTGTACTGCTGTATACACATTGAAACAACTCTCCCTCATGACACATGCCAACACCTTCTAAATGCTATGTATATAAGTACTATACTGTACTGCTGTATACACATTGAAACAACTCTCCCTCATGACACATGCCAACACCTTCTAAATGCTATGTATATAAGTACTATACTGTACTGCTGTATACACATTGAAACAACTCTCCCTCATGACACACGCCAACACCTTCTAAATGCTATGTATATAAGTACTATACTGTACTGCTGTATACACATTGAAACAACTCTCCCTCATGACACACGCCAACACCTTCTAAATGCTATGTATATAAGTACTATACTGTACTGCTGTATACACATTGAAACAACTCTCCCTCATGACACACACCAACACCTTCTAAATGCTATGTATATAAGTACTATACTGTACTGCTGTATACACATTGAAACAACTCTCCCTCATGACACACGCCAACACCTTCTAAATGCTATGTATATAAGTACTATACTGTACTGCTGTATACACATTGAAACAACTCTCCCTCATGACACACGCCAACACCTTCTAAATGCTATGTATATAAGTACTATACTGTACTGCTGTATACACATTGAAACAACTCTCCCTCATGACACATGCCAACACCTTCTAAATGCTATGTATATAAGTACTATACTGTACTGCTGTATACACATTGAAACAACTCTCCCTCATGACACATGCCAACACCTTCTAAATGCTCTGTATATAAGTACTATACTGTACTGCTGTATACACATTGAAACAACTCTCCCTCATGACACACGCCAACACCTTCTAAATGCTATGTATATAAGTACTATACTGTACTGCTGTATACACATTGAAACAACTCTCCCTCATGACACACGCCAACACCTTCTAAATGCTATGTATATAAGTACTATACTGTACTGCTGTATACACATTGAAACAACTCTCCCTCATGACACACGCCAACACCTTCTAAATGCTCTGTATATAAGTACTATACTGTACTGCTGTATACACATTGAAACAACTCTCCCTCATGACACATGCCAACACCTTCTAAATGCTCTGTATATAAGTACTATACTGTACTGCTGTATACACATTGAAACAACTCTCCCTCATGACACACGCCAACACCTTCTAAATGCTATGTATATAAGTACTATACTGCACTGCTGTATACACATTGAAACAACTCTCCCTCATGACACATGCCAACACCTTCTAAATGCTCTGTATATAAGTACTATACTGTACTGCTGTATACACATTGAAACAACTCTCCCTCATGACACACGCCAACACCTTCTAAATGCTATGTATATAAGTACTATACTGTACTGCTGTATACACATTGAAACAACTCTCCCTCATGACACATGCCAACACCTTCTAAATGCTCTGTATATAAGTACTATACTGTACTGCTGTATACACATTGAAACAACTCTCCCTCATGACACACGCCAACACCTTCTAAATGCTATGTATATAAGTACTATACTGTACTGCTGTATACACATTGAAACAACTCTCCCTCATGACACACGCCAACACCTTCTAAATGCTATGTATATAAGTACTATACTGTACTGCTGTATACACATTGAAACAACTCTCCCTCATGACACATGCCAACACCTTCTAAATGCTATGTATATAAGTACTATACTGTACTGCTGTATACACATTGAAACAACTCTCCCTCATGACACACGCCAACACCTTCTAAATGCTATGTATATAAGTACTATACTGTACTGCTGTATACACATTGAAACAACTCTCCCTCATGCTCATGAGTAGTGTTCTTCCCCAGCACTATTTTGAAATGTACAGTACCTTCAGCTTTTTTTTCTTTTGTTATAATTAATTTACAGTAAGTACTATACATTGTTATGGATGATAAATGTAAGCGTGTGGTGTTGGAATTGTCAGAAATTATTAAACGTTTACAAAATGGAGAAAGTGCTTCAAGTACTGCTTCAGTTTATGGAGTACGAAAAACAACAATGAACGATATAAAGCACAATGGCAACAAAACTGAAAAACGTGTCAAAAATGGAAACCACTGACGGTAATATTAGAAATCGCAAAACAATGAAATGTGCTAAAAATTAACAATTGGATATTGTCATGTATCAATGGTTTGTTCAAAAATGAAGCCAAGGAATTCCACTATCAGGACCTGCAATAATTGCAAAAGCTATTGAGATAAATAAAAAACTTGATCAGGATCATTCATTCAAAGCAAATACTGGATGGTTGGAGAAATTTAAGTTCTGGTATGGTGTGGTATGGTATTCGACAAATGGACATTGTGGGAGAAACGCTGAGTGCAGATAGTACAGTGATTGCTAATTACTGTGAGAAACTACACATGGAAATAGGTAACCAAGGTCTTGTTAGAGACCAAGTATATAACTGCAATGAGACTGGCCTCATTTGGAAGGCACATCCTGAAAACATTTTGTCCTCAATGTCTGAAAAACTGGCACCTCGATTTAAGCTGCAAAAAGATCGCATCACTGTAATGGTGTGTGCTAAAGCAAGCAGTACCCATAAATTGTCATAAGAAAATCGGAAAAGCCTAGGTCATGTAAAAACATAAACCTAAATGCCATGCCTGTTAAGTACTATGCACAGAAACATGCATGGATGAGCCAAGAAATATTTAAAGATTGGTTACTTAAAATATTTGTACCAGGTGTAAAATCAAACATGTTAGTGTTGGGTTTATCACAAGAAGCCATGCTACTGATGGACAATGCGCCTAATCATCCCATATGTCATTTGAAGAGTGATGATGGTAAAATAATGTGTCACTTTCTGCTGGCTAATACAATGCCACCATTCCAGCCAATGGATCAAGGCATAACTGAGAATATGAAATGCCATTATAGGAGAGGTTTCATTCAAAGACATGTTTTTTGGATGATCTATCAGGAGTAAAAGATTTCTGGAAAAAGTACACCATTAAAGACACATTTTTTTAATGTTGCTGAAGCCTGGAACAATCTGCCAATTAAAACTTTACAAGGAGGCCGGCATAAATTATGGCCTATATCGGATTCAGCAGAAAGTGGACCAAATTCTGATTCAGTTAAAAATAAGACTGAAATGTTGAATCTGTATTCAAAAGTTGCGGGTTGTGAAAACATTTCATTGGGGGAAGTGAACAATTGGTTGCAAATTGACTAAATTGCTGGTTGTGAAATCCTGGATGATAATGAACTAATTCAAAATCTGTTTGCAGTGGACTCTAAATCTGAAGAAGAGGCGGAACTGAAGCTGAAATGATGCTATTGAAGCATATAGAGTGGTTCAAGGTACAAGAAGAAGCAGATGCTACACAAGTATTACTCTTCTGCAAAATTTGAAGCATTACTGCTAAAAAAGTGTGTGGAGTAATGAAACCACCAAAATAACATTGTTTTTTTTTTTTTAAAGTGAATCATATATAATAAATGTATAATGCATACTGTACAAATATCTATATCATTTGTTTGTTGTTTCTTTTTGCTTGCTTCTGTATTGTCATTTTCTTTTTAATCTGCAGTACAGTAACATTTTTAAAGTAGCTGTTCTGTCATCCGTCTTTTCTCTTATCTGTCACAGCCTCGGTCCAGTCCCCTGATGGATAATCAAGGTTTTACTGTATAGAAATAAGATAACCAATCTGCTCAGAGATATTCACGCTATCTTATCTGTGCTGCTGCCTCGGTGTTGTATGAAAACTAGGAATGATAAGTAAGAGCAACTATAAGGCTACATAATTTTATAATGAAAAAACAACATCATTCATAGAGCCCTGAAACTAATTTGAAAAAAAATATATGATTTTTCAGGTTGGATTGTCTGAATAAAAAAAAGTAGTCAGTATTGCCCCCCCCCATATTTTCAAGGTTCTGCAAGTCATGATACATGTGTAGATGAATACGTAGGTGAAACGGTAAATATTTTTTCCTCCAGTACTTGGCCTTTGCTGGCCACACTTGTTGGCTTGAAATTAATTCCAGAAGATAAAGTGAAACTGAAATTATAACTGAGATGTAAAAGAAAATAAAAGGCTGGAGCTGTAAAATGGATGGTTATAACGAATCTTTCAGGAACAGGCTAGACAAGATCTAGCTACTGCTTATATATGTATATATTTATATGTGAATATTCAGAAAGCATAGATACACGAGCAATAATGGAGTATTGGAGTAGTACAAATATTTATATTTACTAATTAACTGTAGTCTGGGTTTGTTGGTCTGTTTAACCTATATTGTTATTTACAAAATGCTTGTTACACAGAGACAATCCTTAATTTTCTTCCAGACCTAAACATTGCATCTGTAGTAGATAATGTTTTGTGATAGGTGATCAAAATTTACCAAGAGCTATCTGATTAGGCTAAACTTGAACTTTTTCTGTTTCAAACAGATTTACTTCACTAGTAAATATGCATGGGTATGTCAGTTGATTTATAACACAGGAAGAAGATGTAATTTATTTTATGTTTGATTGAAAAAATGAAGATGGTTCCTTATCAGAAGGAAGAAAGCTCACAAGAGCGAAAGACAAAAGATTGAACCAGGAACATCAAAAACCTGGAAGGTTGAACTGCAAACACTTTGATTGTAAGGGACTGCGATACAGTAGCTATTGGAGTTTTGCATCTTACCTACTGTATTGTCATCTCATAGTTTATCTATATAATTAGCCGTGGGTGTGAGGGTTCAGCCCACTACATAGGGGTGCAGGGCAGCTTCGACTTTCTGGGTTTTCAGTGTTCCCAATTTAGTCTTTTGACATTCTCTCTTGTGAGCTTACATCCTGTGCAGTTATTACCTCTTCAAATAATAGCATAACATTTACAGGGCAAGATCTTCCATTAAGAAATCCATGCTGTTGCACATCTAACAGTAGGTCCTTTAAGTAATTTTGCATAAATACTGTTATGGGTCTCTCCATGAATCTACAATAGAATGTTTGTCAGGCTGATGGATACAAATTGTATGATTCTGATTTGACCTCTTTATAAACTGGACCCATTATAGCCTTTCACCATAAGTCAGGGATGTGTTGACATGTTAACTGTTAACATTTTGTTTAGCATGATTGATAGGGGGTTGGTTAGGTTTTCCTTGATTCTAAACAGTAAACATCAAGGTTCATTGTGTGGCCCCATTGAATATGAGTTTTTAATTTTACTTGTGGTAGCAGTTATCATCTCTGTATTTATATAATTGATGTTTTTTCTTATCTCTGTATTACTCTGACATATATTTGCTCATTGTGAAGTCTGCAAAAATGTTTTGTACAAATGAATTCACTGTTTTATGGTTTGGTGATCACTTCATTATTTGTTGTTAATATGTTATGTTTACAACTTCCCTATTTAGTTTTCTAATACATCAGACCTCACATTTTACTTGGAAAACATTATAAGTAAATTAGAATCAAACATGGTTTAGATTTTTCTTCTTTTTATAATACTGGGTATGTTAAGGTATTTGCTGTTTATGTCTCAAAACCACAAGTTAAAGTAATACACAAGTTGTCCCTGATTCTGTGGCTTACAGTGATAAATTCCTGTCTATGACCCAAATGACCTGAGTTTGACTAGCAGTTTGGGCACTAGAAGAGCAAGATAGGGTGAAACTGGAAGTGATCTGCCTGAGTCAGCTTGTCCATCCTAGGGAAAGGAAGCAGTGATTCTATTCAACTGAACACCATGATTAAATAAAAAGAGGCTTGCATACTTGGATAGTCCTAAAGTGGTCAAGACCAGGGATGTAGACTTGATAATCACTAGCTGGTGATGGCAGCCATTTTAACTTGCCAGTGGAAGCATAGATAACCAAAAGGCGTGCTTAGGATGCCCCATAGTGATGCATTGCTCATTTCAGCCACTAGGTGTGGGGTTAGGGCCTTACTAAAATTCCCTCACTGCCAGTATGCTACCAAGGGCACAAACAAACTCCCTAGCTATCCAGATGATGGCCCATCCAGTTGGCTCTCATGTCTTCTCTATGTCATATGGGCTAAAGACACATTAGAGGAGGCTTGATGATCAGAAGGACTAGAGGCCAAAAGGATATAAAAAAATGTCTGAGTTCAAATCACTTAATGAGGGTCGAGGGGGCCTAATATTCAAATATTGAGAAATGCATCACCACTACAGTACACTTCTGGAGACATTCAGATACTAGTGTAAGCCCTGTGTGAAGCTAGATCATTGCAGAGTTTCGATCAGAGCAGTTACGCACATCATGAGAGCATGCATATATGATGGTTATGCTCTGTTTACATCATTTTTATGGGGCAACCAGATGATCTTGCTGGCTGGTAATTTTCTTTGGAATTGTGTAGCCCTATTACTTCCATTCTCCATTGAGACAGCAAGTGACTCAGATGTACCCAACTCACATGAAGGGAAATACACCCAGAGCTATGACATTTTTTTCATTCTTTTCTAACTAGAAGTTAAATTATGTAGGTTGGAAAATTCAGTTTGTGGTAAGACAGAAAACCATCATATTCATCCTTCAACCCTCACAGGACACTGAGATGGAACAGCAAAATTCTTTATACTTCCCCTTTTTGAATATATTAGTTTGAACGATTAACCAGCAAAGTCATGATGCAGACAGAATGGCTAATACTTATTCATTACTTCTTAGGTAACATGCTTAATTTAATTTTGGGTCCAGGAGAGGCTGATCCTGTCCTGGCAGTCAGTGGGTGCACATTAGTAAAACTAATTCTGTACGAGTTGCCAGTATATTATAGGACGCAAACAGACTCATTCTCACACACCGCACACACCTGTGGGTAGTACGGAGGATAACCAATGGCATGTTTTTAGGATGTGTGAAGAAACAACAGCAACTGAAAAAAATCATGTAGACAAAAGGAAAAAGTGCAGACTCCACACACAAGGCACTCCACCTGGGAACCAAACTATGAAATGAGTGCTGTGAGGGAGCAATGCTAGCAACCGCATCACTTTGTCTTCCCCCCTACAACAACCATGTATATCTAAAAACAGTATGTCATTTTAGGATAGCATCTGCTGAACTCAACGTGTTCTTAAAGAGAAGAGAGCATTACTGTTAAATATTATGCTTCAGAATAACTACATGTTTCTACATAATGAATGTAGCTGTTTTCTTGGAATGAAGGAGTGCATTTCCAAAGCATTGCCACAATGTGGAATACAGTTAATAGTGCCAAAATAATCTGGATCTGTCTTCATGAAGTCTTCATGACTGAAGCATCCAGATTAGCTTGTATGAACCATTATTTACAACCTTTTTCACCATATGGCTTCTTCAGAAAATTATAAATAACATTGTTTGCTACAATGAATGTCATTGTATTTGTTACACTCTTGGCTAGAAATGGCTGCTCAATAAACAAAACACTTTTGTTTATAAAATGTTTCTTTCTTCTAAATTGTGGTTGCTTAATATGCGGAATTCAAAAACAGACAATGTTCTGTTAGCAGACCATCAAAATCTAATATTCTGTTATGATTACACAGTCATATAAGGATTTCACAGTATTATTTTTAATTACAAAATCCTTAAACGATTTGGCTTGTGCAAGTAAGTCTAATCTTCTACAAGCAAATGTTCTATAAACTATGCAGAGGTTACAGTTAGCATGGAGTGTTCTGCCTTCCTTGTGCTACACAGTTCAAATGAAGTCAGTAAGGGCTTCAATATGTTGTTGCACAGTAATGCTAAGCTGTTACATAGTAATCTTATGTTGCAGAAGATATGTGATTAATGTAATGTAGTGAAATATAAAATCCACTGAATATAGGAAAAATCTGAATAGCTCTGTACCATTACCATATATGTATATATAGGTTCTCTTCATAAGGCTGAAGTTTCAGAACATCAACTTTCAAAAGTTCAAGACCATGTTGTCGATGTTCTGAAACATCAGCTGTTGTGTATAATTAACAGAG
>NC_056748.1:881600639-881655639 GCF_019279795.1 Protopterus annectens | reverse complement strand
TTTTTGAGAGATATCTAATAACTCAGGTACAAAAGATAGTAAGGACCAATGCTTATTAATAATGTTTTAATAGTTGCGCTATTCTGATCAAAATTAAGGATATATCGACATCCACTAGATTGAGTTTGTTCTTTAATTTGTTTATCTTGTTTTTGTTTATTTCTAGTGGAAAAAACTGGAGGATATATATCATCCTTATGAGTTAGAATATAATCTCAAACATCATAGGCTGTATTAATGTTATAGCCTCTATTTATAAAATTTTGAGCCATGTCATTTAACTGTTCAGTCAGTATAGTGGACTGTGTATTAAGTCTGCTTAGGCATGCCATTTGATTCAATTTGATTTGTAATAACATTATTAAATATATGTGGGGGGTGCATGCTGTCTCATGCTAAATAAGTACATTTTTAACCTCTTTCCTATGAAGTGTAGTTTCTATCTGTCCATTTGAATTCTTTGTTTAATGAATATCTAAAAAAATAGCTTGTCTATAACGCACAGTTTTCTTAAACCTTAGAAAAGTAGTAGTATTGTGTAAATAATTAATAAACTCATTTAAGTCATTCAGTGTTCCTTCCCATAAAAGAAAAATGTTGTCCACAAAACGTTTATAGAATACGACACTTTTGTCATCCAATGTACATTATGATACAATATAAATTCTTCTTCCCAACAATTCATAACTATGTTGGCATAGGTATTTGCTATGGGGGTGCCCATAGCAACCCCCAAAGATTTTCTGTAGTATTTATCTTGAAATAAGAATATATTGTTTTCTAATACAAGGTTAAGCAGATGGCAAATTAAATCAATATCCAGATGTCTGGAAACTAAATGTTTTGAACTATATTGCCTTACCATATCTATGCCTAGATTGTTGGGTATGCATGTAAAGAGAGAATCTACATCTAATGTCACTAAATGAGAAGTCAGTGCTGAATTAGTTTCTGTCCAATCAAAAAGTAATTCCATAAATTATGTGTTATCCTTTACTATAGTTGTAGAAGTACTTAGAACAACTTTAAGTTCAGACTCCAGATATTTAGAGAGAGCCTCAGTTGCCCATCCCCGTGCTGATACAATGGGACATAATGGTGGATTACTCAAACTTTTATGTATTTTCAGAATCCCATAAATTATGGGAATAACAGGTGTAGTAACAAGAAAAATAATTATATAACTTTTCGGCATTACATCCACTGTGCAGCAAATCACATAAACTATTAGTTATTTGTTTAGTTACATCACGTATAGAATTCTTACTGATATTTTCATAATCAGCTGTATTAAGCATTTTAAACATTGATGCAATATACCTATCACTGCTCATAATTACTACCCCCTACCTTTATCTGCAGGCTTAATAACTATTTTATCATTTTGCTGTAATGAACAAATAACATTATAATCAGTTTCAGACAAGTTATAAATCTTTTCTTCTGCTTAGAGGTAAAAGATGCATAAATATCTTGTTCAACTAGCTTTTCAAACATATTTACCACTTGATTTTGAGGTGGTATAAAAGTACTGCTTCTAAAATATTTAGGCAAACTGTCAGCATGTGCACCTCGTTGTTGCCGAAATATATGAAGATTTAGTTTCCGAATAAACAGTTTAAAATCAAGAAGAGTTTTAGAAACATCAGTGCTAGTAGCTGGTATATACGTTAAACCTCTGTTTAAAACGTTAATTTCTGACTGAGTCAAAACATAGTCAGAAATGTAAAAGTAAATGTCTGAATAAGCAGTACTTTTGGTTGGTAAGTCTACTTCAGTTTGTTGCTCTTTTTCCACTCGCGGTTGCTCTGAGAGCATTTTCTTTTAGGTGGAATAGGCTATGGCTTCATTTGTGAAGATAAAAAAATCTCCTTCCCGGTAAAGACAAATGTTATCAATAAGATGCAATGTTGAAACAATATGTGGATCTATCATCGGTCTACGTGTTTCACTTGATGTAATGATATTAAGCAGGTTTCCCACATTCGGCATTTTGACAAGTGTGTGGGTAGTATCACGGTCGCTAGCATCGCCAGTGACATCATCCGGAAGAGATGGTGTCATACTGGAATCCTTTTTAGTCGCATTCAGTGCTTTGGAAGTGTTTTGATTGGCTGTTTTATAATTCGGCCAGAAAAAAAAATGACCAAGTTTGAAATCATTAATGTCTCCTTGGAGTTTATGTTTCTTATGTGCAATTAACAAATTCTCAAACTTGGTTAACTTGTCAATTGTTTTAACAGTAAATTAGAATGTATATCGCTTTCAACACCTTCTGTGAGATCTTTATACATTCCAATGATTTCATTTCTAAGCTGCTGTTCAATTGGCTCATAATGATTATTCATAAGCTGCATATATTGTATGGATAGTTTTAAATTTAATTGCTGCCATTTTCTTAATAGTTCTGGCTGGGACTCACCAGAAGTAGGCATTTTTAAATTGCGGAGTCCTTTAGGAACAATATTTAGCTTGATATAAGCATTAAAAGTCAGGCGTTGTCATTGTAAATATTTGAAATTACTTACAGTTTTGTCAAAGTTCATAAGTTTGGCTTTATATTCCTCAACGCGTGTTGCAAGAAGGATATCAGCATTGCTGGACTCCATGGTTGTTGTAAGATCAATAAGTAAGGGATTATCACGAACGTCCAGGAGATCCTGAATACTCTGAACAAATGTATAAGATCCCATACTAGTTGACAGTAAATTTTGAACCTGTTGCATGCTAGGCTGGGTTAGTTCCAGGTAAAGTCAAACAAAGCAAGAAAGACTATCCAGCCAATAAATTGGTACAAACAATAATAGCAAAGTCTAAATAGTAAAAGTTGTACCAAACCAAACAAAGGTCCATAAAAACTTTTCTCCATTAACATTGAAAAGTCATTTTACTATCCTTAACGCTAAAAAGTCAAATGGTCTATATAATTAATTTTTAAAGCAATTTTTTTGAAATAGAAGCTTATTTTTATATTCAAATATTAGTAGCATATAATCCAGTGGATTTGCTTTGACTCTGAATATGTTAAAACAGGGAAGCACCTTTCTTTGCCATACCTTTTACCAACAGTGCTGCAAGTCGATTTTCAGACATATCACACTTTATATCTATATCTGGTGTAAATTCAATATTTTGGTAATGGATTTTCAGCCTTTTTGCCAGCAATGTGACTTGCAGATTTGTCAGTTCATTTCTGATGGTTTTCAGATTTCACTCTATCAACTCTTTTAACTTAAATTGTGCCAACAAGCAGCATGTTTTCATGTTCCTTTTCAAACATATGAAAATTCTTGTTAACATACTTGTCTTTCCTTTTGCATAGCATTGCAAATGATTGTATCATAGCTTCTACAAAGTGACTTAACACTGGGTACTTCCTCCTCTCATGCTCATAACAACATATAGTACATACAGCTTGAATAACAGCTGCATTGTACTTTCTGTACTTCATAACTCTCTTTTTTCACCATTTCTGTTACAAGACATTCTTACTCTTTTTCTCATTTCTACTTTATTTTGCATACATCTTATTTTATACACTTTCATTTTTTTCTCAGTCAATTATTTTAATATGTACTTGTAATTTCACTTACTTTGAACATCTCCATAGCTTTGGGTAAGGTCGGGTCTGCTTATTTTAATGATCTTCCCCAGTTTTATTATTTCTGTACCACGAACTATACTGTCTCTTATTCATGAATCATGTAGCTCACCAAATTCAAGGCCTTTAGATTGTTTTAACTCAGTTGCATAAGCAGCATGCAGAAATATTTCACACTAGGCATTTTTGGGTTTATCAGCTTTTCTGATCATATTGAGGAAGAACTCTAATGTCTGAATCTCAAGTATCACATTTTCTGCTCAACTGCCCCACGGAGAGATAATTCATAATAGCTGCAATGGACCGGTTTCTCCAACTACAAATCATGCTTTTGTATTTTTAATTTCATACCCCTCAATTTCTTTGCGCCAGAATTATGAACAAAGGTCCAAAATTATGGACAATGTTTAAATGTTACTCTAATTTACTTAAAATGTTAACAGCAGGGCAAGATTTTGCAACAATATACATTTCACTTTGAATATCTCCATAGCATTGGATAAGGTCAGGTCTTCTTATTTTAATGATCTTCCCCAATTTTATTATTTCTGTACTACAAATTATTCTGTCTCTTATTCATGAATCATGTAGCTCACCAAATTCAAGGTCTTTAGAGTGATTCAACTCAGTTGCATAAGCAGCATGCAGAAATATTTCACACTAGGCATTTTCTGGTTTATCATCTTTTCTGATCATATTGAGGAAGAACTCTAATGTCTGAATCTCATGTATCACATTTTCTGCTCAACTGCCCTATGGAGAGATAATTCATAATAGCTGTAATGGACCGGTTTCTCCAACTACAAATCATGCTTTTGTAGTTCTAATTTCATATCCCTCAATTTCTTTACTCCAAAATCATGGACAATGGTTAAATGTTACTCTAATTTACTTAAAATGTTAACAGCAGAGCAAGGTTTTGCAACACATACATTTTCTGAACAAGAAGCAGTCTGAAACTTTAATAACATGTAATACTAACTCAAAATAATCACCAGTAATTTACCAGAAAATCAGACAAGACAGGGCAAAAACAGAAGGCAGAATCAGGGAGAGTTGTGTCATTACAAGAACATTCATTATCTAGAATCTTGTATTTTCTATGGTAGTTTTTTAGTATTGACTCACAGTCTTGCTTAATCTTTCATGTAAACTAAAATACAATATTTGTTAGCTTCTTTTGTTTATTTTCAGTGCCAATATACAATTCTATACAGCTTTCTTTTGGCTTCATGATGGATGCAGTTTCTTTGCATTGCTTCATTTTTCCTCATGTATCCCAACAGTACTTTCCATTTGAGATATTTTTTTAAATGACATATACAAGCTACATTAGCTTTTCTCATTGACGTGGTTTATTGGCAGGAGTTTGTACAGTTCATGCAACTTTCTGGGTGTGTAGTTCACTGCTGTATCAATTTTGGTTTTGATATCATTACATTCATCTGTACTGGTGGAGATAGTTCTACTCTATCTGCATAAGTCCACATTAGCTATAGTTTGAGCTGCACAAAACATACCATTTAAAGAAGCCTCAACATGGCTACAAAAGCTACAAGAGCCCTGCATCCTCTGTGTGGGGATTTGCCTCCCACATTCTTCTTATTTAAGTATTTGAACTCCAGGATCACACAACCTCAGAGAACATTAAAATGCCTAAAAACTTTGAATCATGGCTGGTGCAGTAGTACAATCTGCACCATAGGTTCATAGGTGTATACTAGGCTAATGGCCCTGGAGCCTTTACAAGCCTAGCCCATAGGCTTACCCTGGCATCATGCCACCTGACCTTAGTTCCCAGTGCCTCTGTCGAGTAAAGCCACTGGAATGATCCCTGGGGTGAATTTTTTATTTCCCATCCAGTCATTAAGATTTCTCTTGAAGAGGGCCAGTGAGGTGCTCTGCTTGACATGTATGGGTAATCTATTCCATAGCATGGGCAGTCTCTGGGTTATGAACCTGTCCCTCCAGCATGTGCTGTTGATTGTGGTAATGAGGTTGAGGTCTCAGAGTGTGTGGTGTGGAGGGATTGGGATTTCTTTAGATGTAGCATTTCTAACAGAGCTGGGTCAGACATGGCTTTGAAAGTCAAGCAGAGATCGCCTCTAAGTAGGTGATATGAGACAGAGAATAGTTGGAGTTTTCTGAGTCTGTCCATATAGGACAAATGTTTAAGGCCCAGGATCCTCTTTGTGAGGTACTTTTGTGGCCTCTCCAGTTGCTGAAGGTATCTAGTGAGGTACATGCCAAATGGGGCATTCTACTCAATGACTGGCCTAATGACGGAAGAGCAGAGGGAGACAATGACCTCTTTCTTCCTTGATGCAAAACCCTTAGTAATGAGATGTGCCACATAGAAGGACTTTCTGACCACAATGGCAATGTGGTGGCCAAAAGAGAGGTTACTGTCAACCTGTTTTCCCAGATCTCTTATAATGCCTTTTGTGTTCAGTGGACTACCATCAATGTGGTAATTCATGGGAACCAGGTTTTTCCCAAAGGGGATGATGACACATTTTTTGGCATTGAGCTTAAGGCCATGGTTCTGACACAAGTCGTTAGTCTCAGTGAGGCCTTTCTGTAGGCTGTCAACATCACTTGGGGAGTTAATAATAGCTCCCAACTTGCAATCATCTGTGAACTTTGTCAGCCAGACCCCCTTCATGTTGGCCTGGACTTCAGAGAAGTACATACCAAACAGGAGAGGACCCAGCACCGAACCCTGTGGGACTCCACTCGTGACTGGTCAGTAGTCTGACTTGGAGTCAGCTACTTTCACACTGTGGGTTCTACCTGTAAGCCACTTTGCAACCTACCTAGTGATATAGGGGTTGATGCCTAGCTTAGTGAGTTTTTCTATGATTCCTGAGTGGGGAAATGGTATCAAAGGCCTTGGCCAGCTCAAGGTAGGCTGTAGGAACCACCTTGCCTTTATCCATAGGTCTGGTGACTGACTCAAAGAAGTTGACCAAGTTGAGCAGGCATGATCTACCCTTCACAAAACCAAACTGCATGGGGTCCAGAGTTTGGAGATTCCCTATATCCTTGTTTATTAAGTCCATGATGATGCATTCCATAGGTCCCAGGGTCTGTAAGTTGCTCCTCCTTTGTGGAGAGGGATGACTGTAGCAGTGCGCCATTCAGGAGGAACAAAGCCTGAGGTGAGAATGTGATTGAACAGGGCACACAGGTGAGGTGCCAGTTCACTCTGCAGTTCATGTAGAACACAGCCAAGGATATTGTCAGGTCCCATAGAAGCTGTATTCTTGGCCGTGGACAGTGCTGTTTTAACCTGTGCAGCAGTAATACTGGGTGCCTGGTAATCTACTGGTATTGTGACTGGTCTTTTCAGTGGTGAGAGAGGGGTAAAGTTGGCACTGAATATGTCAGCCAGTATACTGACAATATCTGTTGGCTTGGTATAGGAGGTACCATTGTGCAGTAGCTCAGAGCAAATCTGGGTATTACCATGGCGATTCGTAACGTAACTATAGAAGGCTTTGTGGTTGTCTTTACTATCTGCTGCAATTCTGTTTTCATAGCTAGCTTTAGAGGATTTGATCACCAGTAGTGATTGTCAACTGAAAACAGTGATTGATGAGTTGTAGCTCAGGAAAGTATACATGATGACCTTAAATAATGTCCAGTTTATACCTGACCAAGGGTAGGGAAGGTACTGGAGATTACAAGTTACTGTTGTCAAGTTTTATACAGTTGCAAGGTAACAGACTGATTTTGCTGACATTTGGAGTTTTAGTATGTTTTACACATTGACATGTTCCATATTTTATGCTTCAGCTGTATTTGCTGCCAGGTTTTCAAAATTTGGCCTTTTGACTTTGGTCTTCCCATGCTTAGTCGTTTGGCATTAGGGATTATCAGTGTTCTGTTTGAACTACTGTGCATTTAATAAAAAGCATGTTAATGAAACTCTCTCCTGTTATGTTCACTGTCCTCTGTATATTAGCTGTACTTTGTGTAACAGTGTTAAATTAATTGCCTTTACTAATGGTCTGTAGGTCCACATGCCTTGTGGCATAAACCATAGCTTAAAATGGATCCATATGGATAGGAGTACCAATAATGTTAATAAACCCTACGTAAGTAAATCTACATCAAGGCAGAGCCCTAATGAAAATTAGGGTCTATGTTATATCCTCGAATGCTTAAAAAAGCGAACGCTGATTGATCAAACTTATTTTCACGAAACTGCAAAATATCGAAGCAGCAGAAACTCAAATTTTTTCCTAGGGAAAGAATTCGGTTGTCCGTTTCTGTTGCTTCGGTATTTTCAGTGTTATGGTGGAAAGTTACCGGTCGGATTCAGGTAAGTGTGCGATTGTGTGGATGTGAGTGTTAGGGTGATTTAGGTGAGTTAGGGTTAGGGCTCGGGTTAGGTGTCTGTGCGATTGAGTGGACATGAGGGTTAGGGCGGATTTAAGTGAGTTAGGGTTAGGGAGCGGGTGAGGTGAGTTTGCGATTGTGACGGATCTTAGGGTTAGGGTTTGGGTTAAGGTAAGTGGGTAGTTAGTGGTGTGTGCTTAGTTTAGTGTAGGGTTAGGTATCAGATTTTAGGTGTACGTGTGTGGATTTCTGTTTGTTTGGTGTGCTTGTGTTGTGTGTATGTGTTTTGGATCAGCGATTTTTTTCCCTGGGAAAAAAATTGCTGATCTGACAGTTCGAGATTGTAAGCTTTCCCTTAAATTAGGTCGATCAATCAGCATTCACTTTTTTAAGCATTCGATGATATAACATAGACCCGAAAATTAAGGTTGGGAGGTTAGCCTAATGCTTAACAAACACAATGTACAGGGTTTGATTATCACATGGACTAATTATCTAGGCTTGAAATGGCTCACAAGGGCAGTTAGCCCAGTAAAAATCTATGAATCTATAAAAAAATAAAAAAAAGTGTCTATTTCTTGACAGTAGTATAAATGCCACTATGCATCTGTCATATGGGAGTGCTCCACCCCCTTAATCCAGTCCCTTTATCCACTGCAGCTCTAAATTGTGGGTGCAACTTAGATGAAGCATACGAGCCTGGATTAACAGCTGCATTTATATCTCCTCATAATGTTATGTTATCCTGGAATACTTCTATATTTACATTCCCATGCTTCCTAGCATATTTTGCTGGAGTAGCTGCTGGAAGGTTAAGATATATAAATGTAAGAGCCTTAATAAACATTTTATCAATGAAAATATATGCTTCAGAGTGAGGGACCATTTCTAAAGAAGACTAGGAAATCTGAATATAAAATAAGTGTTTTGCACTGGGGATAGAAGTGCTCTTTATTCCTACCTGTAAGACCCTGCCAATAGATTTTTCTCATATCCCCTGACTCTACTACCAAACTCCTAGGCATTACCATTAACAATAATCTTACCTTTGACACCAATTAAGGTTTAAAACTACTCACATTGAGCCTAGTTTAAAGTGTCGGAAAAACAGTGTCTCTCTTTAAACCTTAATTGTATGACCATGTAATAGGTATAATGGTATATATATCAGTTATTTGTTTTAACAGTCTATTGAATGGTCTCTGAAGAAGTTAAGCCATCTGTCTTGACGAAAAGTGGATTATATCTTTGTACACTTAAGCTGATTAAAGTATTCCTAAACTTGAGCACTTTACGCGTGTAGTGTTCTGTCCTAGTGTGGAGCATCAAGGATTCGTGTTTTTTTGGCGTTATGCCCTTGCAGTAACCCAGACTAAGCTACTACTCTTATACTAATATCTCCATAACCCTATTCTCTACTAACTTTTATATTCCTAATTGCTTACCTTGTAAGAAAGGTAAACCAGGAAAAACATTTGTCAATTCCTCTTGTCAAGAACTTGTCCTATATTGTGTATAAAGTTATAAGTGTTATTTTTTGTTAAGGACTGCTTATGTGCTGAAATATCTGATATGTTCATCTTTATGGTCCCTTTAGTAACCTTATCTCATTGTTTAATAATTGTATTTCTCTTTGGAGCTTTTCTCCCCGGGCCTCTACTGTAAATGGACATATACCCAGTTAGACTAGCCCAGTCAACAAATGTAAAATAAATAAATAAAAATAAATAAATAATAAATTGTTTGAACAATAAGAGTCCAAGGATGTAGCCTTCAGGAAGTCCTATTGTCAGTGTACTTCTATAATGGTTACACTGTGTATTTTGACTTTAAAAGGTAGAGACGCCTTGTGAATTTTGAATATATTAGGAATTTATTATTTAGATATTATGTTATCTTGTAACATGCTGTCACAAGGATGGCAAATAGATGCAGTTAATTTACAAAAAGCAAGTGCTTTATAATGTCAGATGCACTTTTTTAGATAAACAAGTTATATCAGTTAATTTAACTGTCTGTTTTTAGTGGTCAGTGAATGTTCTTTTATGAGTGTCAGTAGCCTGATCCTGTAGGGGCAGTAGAGGTTTAGAAAACAAAGATAAATGTTATCTGAATGCATAGATCAAGAACAAGAAAAGCCAAGTATAAGGTTCTGAAAGATTTGTTGTACAATCTAGTAGGATATTACTGGCTAAGTATATTCTGTAGTGGCTGTGGATTATGGCATATTATTTTGAGAACGTTATGGTAATAGTTCCTTTGGTTACGGGACTACATTTCTCTGAAGAATGGTATAGTTAGCTAGTAGAGAGGTGAATAGTGTTTTGCAGGCAGGTCTTCACATGCCTCACTATGCCCATTTTGTACCCCAGCAAGAAAAGGAACCTGGAGCCACCCCTGGTTACATCATTTATGAGGCTTTCTTGCAAAAAGGATTAATAAATAACTGTGATAACATATTTTTCTGAATTTTAGGCCCTGTCTTCCTTCCCTTAGTCAGACAGGGAATCATAGTCCCTGGCTTGCAAAGCGTAGCAAACTGGATATCAGGTTTATTCACCTTTACACTACAAAAGACTTAACAGCTTTACAACCCAGGAAAATGGAAGGGAAGGAAGGCAGCTTTTGTGACTGATGTGAGTCAAAAGAGTTGTGAGTTTTGAGCTTCAGTAGTTTTATGACCTCAGCCTGAGACAGATCCAGTACTAGGCAACCTAGGCAGCTGCCTAGGGCCCATGTTGTCTGTGCTGGGCCCTATAAAAATATTCTGTAAACACACTGGATGGCTTTAAGACCTCACAGGAGACTTCTGTTAAGTACAAGCTCCAGAAACCTCAGCATTATGACAGATATCCTAACACAAGCTGGGAGATTCGATAATGGAGCAGATGTCCATTGCAGAAGATTTTGGTGTGGAGGAATTTGGAGCAGATGTGCAAGGGTGATTTGGTTTGGAAAGTTAGCACATCTAACAGCAATGAGTGTGATTTGATTTAGGTACAGCCAAGGAATCAGAATGGGAGATTTGGTGTGTGTGTGTATCTGTGTGTGTGTGTGTGTGTGTGTGTGTGTGTGTGTGTGTGTGTGTGTGTGTGTGTGTGTGTGTGTGTGTGTGTAATGTAACAAACAAAGCTTTCGGGAATCTCCCTTCTTCAGTGTTAAAATTAAATAAGTTAAAACATTATTTTATAAATGATTTGCCAATAACCCACATGACACAGCCGTCCAATGTGTAAATAAGCATCATTAAGAACATAAACTCTTCTATTGGCAAATCATTTATAAAATAATGTTTTAACTTATTTAATTTTATCACTGAAGAAGGGAGATTCCTGAAAGCTTTGTTACTTAATAAAGTGAGCGTTTTTCTACCTGTTCTGTTTTCTTTTATGTCGTTTAGAAGTACAAGAATCGGTAGAAGTTAACCAAGATTGAACTTTTTTGTTTGTGTGTTGTGTGTGTAATGTCCCAGACAGGAGGGCTGTCTAGATGAGTGACTTTGCTCAGAGTGAAACCTTGAGTCTTGATTTCTGGCAAGCAATTGCCTTAAATCACCACACCAACTGCCAGGCCTCCTTTAATTAATTTATTTTTTTGTTCTTGTAAATGACTGAGGATTACAGTTTGTCAATGTCAGTAATAGAGTTTTAGCTCTGCTGTACAGTGTCAGTGGTGCAACAGGTAGCATACTTGAAGGTTGTGGGTTCTCATCTCACATTGGGTAGATTGATAGCTGCCACTACTATGCAGCATTGGGGGGGGGGGGTTGCTGCAGTTGGATGAGATGCCTAGTAACTATGAATCTGTTGCCAGACATTCCCTATTGCATATCATCTACATGCCATTTTTTTTAAAGTAACATACAGGCAATTTATTCTTCAAGACCAGCAGGCACTGAATTTGTAGATGAAGCACTGAAATGCAAAGTTGTTTGCCAGCAGTAACCTCTTTAGTAGTTACAGATCTCTTTAACATGGAATTATTCAGATGACATTCACTTCTGCAGAGACTGTGCATATTGTTATTGGTGGATTATAATGACAGCAGTTTGTCTGTTTATGGTTGAAATGTTCTGAAATGGATAGCCTTGTGATTATTGGTTCATATGCTTTTTTCACTGCTTACTTAGAACTCCGTCTAACAAGCGGTGCTGTATTAAACACAGAATATAATTCATAATTCATGTGAAGTGAGAGTTTGAAGCAAATTCCAAGCAGAAACTTCCAAGATTGGTGGAAAATGAAACTCATGACTTGACAGGAATAACCACCTTAATGGATTAGTGCTGATAATCTGTTTGCCAGACAGCTGCTGTAATTCAAAATCATGTACATTCATGAATAATGACTGCTGGAGTATGCATGGTGAAATAATTAATTCAAAATCTTGTACATTCATGAATAATGACCGTCAGAGTAGGCAGGGTGAAATAATTAATTAAAAATCATGTACATTCATGAATAATGACTGCTGGAGTATGCAGGGTGAAATAATTCATTCAAAATCATGCACATTCATGAATAATGACTGTCGGAGTATGCAGGATGAAATAATTAATTCAAAATCATGCACATTCATGAATAATGACTGTCGAAGTATGCAGGATGAAATAATTAATTCAAAGTCATGCACATTCATGAATAATGACTGCCGGAGTATGCAGGGTGAAATAATTAATTAAAAATCATGTACATTCATGAATAATGACTGCTGGAGTATGCAGGGTGAAATAATTAATTCAAAATCATGTACATTCATGAATAATGACTGCTGGAGTATGCAGGGTGAAATAATGTGCGGTTTAAGGCCATTAACTGTGAGCACTTTCAATGATGCCTTCTTTTCTGTTACAGTGCTGAAATACCTGCTGTAAAGATACTCATAATTTATTTTAGCTTCTCCACAATGGCCAGCTCTTTCTTATTAATGTGAACATCCTTTTTTCAGTAATTGATATAGCTCTTGAACAATAATTGATTGTAGCTTTATGACCAGGGCAAAGGATTTAGCTTATAGTAGCACCAGCACCGTACAATGAAGCTTCACAGGGCAGATTCAGTGATTGGTCAAGACCATAATGCTCTGATATGCTATCCCTTGACAATAGCCCCTTAACATCCTTGAACACCTTGTGAATGCAAATCAACTTCCAAGTAGTATTTTGATCAACTAGAATGTGGAGAGGCTCTGCTACAGTCGCTTTATTTTCCAGTAAGGAATGGTTAAAACTTAATAGACTAAAGAATAACTGCTGTTCCTATTTATCCTTTGTTTTAGGCACATCATGGACAGCTTTGACTTTCGCACCAGTATTATGGATGCCTTCTGAATCAGTCTTGAAACTGAGGAACTAAACACTTGATATTCTAAAGACATATTTTTCTTTAAATTTAGACCAAAATGTACAAACGTTTGGAGCACTTTATGTAGCTGTCCAGCCAAACCTTGTATGTAATCTGCCCCAGTTAAAACAACAATACAATAAGGCAAAAATCTTGGAAAATTAGGTGGGGTGTTATACATCAATTTTTCATAGATCCCTGGTGTGACAAAAACTCCATACTGTAACCAAATATTTTTAAAGGCAGCCTCTTGCATGATAATTGCATGTACCGCTGCAGCTGGATCAAACTACTGGTAACTGCTGGTAACCTTGTGCCAAATCCGATTCTGAAAATATTTTTGCTTTTGACAAAGTAGGAGTATTTGACTGATGGCTCCTGTAATGTTTTGTTTATTGTGCCCTTGTTGTCGGCAGCTATATATCCTCACTTCCCTATTAGGTTTCAAATCAGGCAGCATAGGTATGACCACGTGGGATAGGTTAACTGGAACTAATACATTTTGTTCCACTAATCAGTTTATCTCTGCCAGCATTTTGGATGGTGGACATAAATATTAAGTTTTGGTTTCAGATGTATATGCATTACATTAGGGTCCAATGGAAATAAAAAAGTGATTTTCTGAACTGCAATTAGTCCTCCTCAGACACATTGGTAAAATTCCTCAGGAACAGCCAATACTCATTCAATAGTAAAACTGTGTACTTCTCTTAGCTGAATACCCGGGGTTCAAACAATCACTGCAAAGAACTGGATCTTTGACCTTCAGTACTGATAAGGCACAATTTGTCATGGTCCTTCATGCAATGGATCAGTACAGAACTTCCATCCAGCATCTTTACATATTCTTTGTTGTACTCCACTAGCTGAAATGATGATACTTCTCTGCAGAAGTTAGTGAATACTCATTTCTTGAATCTACCTCTATCCTGCATGAAACTGCTGTTCAACATAATAGTGGCATACTGCTTAAATCTGTCTGCAGTAGTTGCTACACTGTTTATAGCTTCTGATGGATAAACACTTGCACTTGTTTCACCCCAAAGAACATCAAGGGGTGCGCTAACTTGTTCTTCCACTTTGTGAAAAAAACTCATCTTCAGTGGCTTATACTTTCCTAAATGTTCACCCAGAGTACACTCTTTTCAAAAGGCCCCAGTGTCTGCATTTATGACAAACTGCTTCTCTGAAATGATATCAGCCACGTCTTTGGTACCTTCCATTGTTATTACAATTCCCTTGGACTGAATCTGGATTGTATAAATGCAGAGCATGTGGTTTTACTCTAATGCCTTTATTCTACAGTTGATAGACTTCTGATGCATACTGCCTGACAGTGAATTCCTGGATTTATTTGAATGCAAAGTTGCAGCCTTATATGCTAGAGCTTACTCCCGAACTCTCTCTCTCTCTCCTGTTTATGTGCCATGTGGTACATCGAGCAATGAGCACATTTCAGCACTCATTGTTTCTGCAGCAGTTACAGGTTTTATGGGTTCAGGTTGCTAGCCCAAGGCTCCAACCCTCCTAGTAGGGTGCAACACACATACACTCGCATACACACACTCACACCCAGGGCCAATTTAGAGTGCCCAGTCCACCTACTGCACAACTTTGGAATGTGGGAGGAAACTGGAGCACCCAGAGGAAACCTACGTGAATACAGGGAGGACATGCTGACTCCACACAGAAGGCACCCCAGCCGAGAATCGAACCGTAGAATCTCTTGCTGTGAGGCAATAACGTTAACTACTACACCACTGTGCCACCCCCTCCTGAGCTATAGGAGGGGGTCAAATTTGTCTTTGCCTGGAGTCATCTCTATAGGATATTGACCCTGACCTTACACACATCTCTGTCTCTCAAAAGAGAATTCAAGTTATCAAACTAGCACTTTTCTGAAAATTCCTACGTTTTGCATTATAAACTGTAATGCTTTCATCTGGATTTTTATTTATTTTATTTATTTAATTATTTGACATTTGTTGACCAGGAAAGTCCACTGGGCCAAGGACCCATTTTCAGTGGAGGCCAGGGGAGAAAAGCTCCAAAAACAGTTGCAGAATTTATATAACATAGCATTAGTATGGTAAGGTTACATATATACAATTTTACAAATTAAAGCAGTGAAACATAGCATTCAGTCTGATGTGCAAAATTAGAAAATTTACATATACCTTTAACTATGACATGATAGTTTATAGAAATATATACAGTTAAGAGGCTAGAAGGAGTTACAGACTGAGGAGCAAAACAGGGTGGTTTAATCATGTGATTATAGGAGCAGAGATGGCTATTAAGAAAGTGGTTTTGAAAGTTTTTAAGGAGTCTAATTGGGTAATAGATGGGGGGAGAGCATTCCATAATTTGGCAACAACATGGGAATAAAGGCATTTGTCAGCTCTTTTGTTGGCTTTGTTATGGTTAGGAGTTGTTTGCTAGAAGATTTAAGAATCTGAGTTGGGGTGTGTTTGTATCATAGTTTGAAGAGAAGGGCAGTAATTTGGGTTGTAAAGTAATTTGCGGGTAAGAGTTAGTTGGGTATAATGTAGGTAGTGGAGGAATTTGAACCAGTTTAAAGATTTAATGGCCAAGCAGTGATGAGTGCGAGTTGACATATTGGAGGCAAACTTTGCTATTTTGCAGCAGCATGATTGTAATTTATTTGAGATGTGAGTGTAGGTTAGTGAAAATGGGGCTAGCTTAGAGAAGAGAAGGTAGAAGAAGAATGTTAGCCAATTTTAACTTGATGGACATGTCCAGATTTTGATTTCATTTATTAAAGTAGAAATGTGCAAAATATTTTTTTAACTCCGTCACTATTTTCTTAAATAACTAGTCGTTTAGTTTAGATGAGGCCACACATTCCTTCACAATTTAACATGTTTTAATGGCAATAATAAATAGCACTACACACTTCTTGTCGGGATCTGTTATTTTGTTTGCTTCCCAAAAAGTTTCATCTCTCTGCATACAAAGTCCTAAGAAGCCAAATTTACAATATTAAACTGCTCAACACAGCCTAACACCATGTAAAGTATTATCGTAGATTCCTCTGATATATGTTCTAAATAACGTTGTGGTCTGTAGTCTACCTGCAAATGCTTTATTTATCCTACCTCTGTACTCTGCAGTTGAAATCTTTATACTTCATCTAGTCTTCTTTTTTTATTTCTATGTATCTGTACGATGCGTAACCTGAAGCTGCCTGACTGAGAATGTTGTACATGCCTTAGCATGGAAAATTCTGTGTCTATATCACAATTCTTAGTTCTGCCAATTGCAGATTATAACTAGCTGTCACTACTTACTAAATATTTCTGTCTATTTAATTCCTATGTTCATTATTAACTATTTAATATTCACTTTTAATTATTTTATTGTTTTCTGTAATCATTTCAGATCTGAAACTGCTCCACTTGGACAAGTGCTCTAGCCTAGTTAACAAATTTAAATGAAGTGAAATAAAATAGTAAATACATTTTTGGTTTCCTTGCAGATCAGTACAATTTACAAAGAACCTTGAAGTCATTGCCACTGTTAAATATTGATACAAGAGGCTCTAATCACTACCACACACACATCAGCAGCAAAAACTGCTAGTGACAGCTAGGAAAAAAAACACAAAACACTAAATAGGTACAAGAGAGCTAGTGTCACACAAATCAACAGTGCCACCTGCTGCCCTGGAAAAAAGTTACAAGAGTATTGCTACAACATGCTATTTATTGTTGGTTATAGACATCTGCTGAGAGGCTGCTGCATGCTGTCATGGGAAACATTTGTACTGCTTAAAGGCACGTATATGAATTGCTGTGAACAGAGCTTTGTTTAATGTAACCTAGTGCATTATAAAACATGACGTGTTTTTATTTTATAGTACTATGCTAGATTTGTTTTGATTTAAAAAATAGTTTCGTATTCCACTGTAATAAGTTGTACGGGGAGATTTTAGTTTGCAAAGATAAATTAAGAATATGTTTTAAGCCTCATTTTATAGTTTAGAAACATGGATTTTGGCAGTAAGAATGCAAGACAGAGGAAGTGAATATATATATATATATATATATATATATATATATATACACACATGCATATATATATATATATATATATATATAAAATATATACACACACACATGAACGCACACACACACACACATACACACACACACACACACACACACACACACACAGGAAATTTTAAATTAATTTACATTCTTAATACATTTAGGTATAATTAGATGTTGTAGCACACTGCAGTCTGTTATCAGAATCTCATAATTGATTAGATGACACAAGTATGCTGCACTTTGATGGAAATATTTTGTCTCTTTTTCAGTGATCTCCGAGGGAATTTGTTACATTGTGACTGCAAACTGAAATGGCTGGTAGAATGGCTGGTTAGCACCAATGCAACAGTCGAGCACATTGAATGTGCAAGTCCACCTCAATACAAGGGCCGTAAAATCAATGACCTAGTCCCGAAAGACTTTGACTGCATAACCGCAGGTATATATATATATTTATTTATTTTTTTTTAACATTTGTTGACTGGGAAAGTCCGACTAGGTTCCACAGAGCCTGTTTTCAGCAGAGGCCCGGGGAGAAATGCTCCAGATGTATGTCTTTGGAATGTGGGAGGAAACTGGAGTACCCGGAGGAAACCCACGCGAACACAGGGAGAACATGCAAACTCCACACAGAAGGCACCCCAGCTGAGAATTGAACCGGAGAATGTCTTGCTGTGAGGTGGCAACGTTAACTGCTGCACCACTGTGCCGCCCATATTAGGTGATGCATGAGTAAGTAGTGCGGTTTATGATAGATGGTGTACGCTACAGTTTAACTATTCATGATATTGTCTGAGACTTTTACACTGTCCACCAATGACTTTTGGGGGGGGGCTGTAATTTTTCAAACAACATTTATAATAAATAAATATTTCTGTGATAAAAGTGTTGATTTATTATATGAGCAGTTGCCGAATTGACATAAATAAAGCCATACATTAAAGGTACTGTTGCATCATTCATTAGAAATTATATAAGAAGCTCAAAATCAAACTGTCTAAGTAATACATTTGTTTTTAATCTGAGTCATTGATGGTCTTTTTCTTTGATGTCTTTAAGCAATGGATTGACTTATATAGTAGGACTCTAACCAGTATAATTATCAGTATGAAGGTATTAGTTCTGTGTGTGTGCGTGTGTGTGTGTGTGTGTGTGTGTGTGTGTGTGTGTGTGTGTGTGCATGTGTCTGTATGTGGCTGTGTGAGTATATGCAGAGGTATGAGTGTTCTCATCTAAGTGTGTGTGTGTGTGTGTGTGTGTGTGTGTGTGTGTGTGTGTGTTATACAGTGAATGGGGGGTACCTGTGTCAATGTAAAGCATGGACTGTCAGGGATGACTGCTACAGCAAAGTACTTGCTAGTGTTTGGAGTAATCACTGCATGCTTCACAGATGTGCAAACTAGCTGATAATAAGGTCTTTCCTCATTGCAGCTAATGTATCTCTTGAGTCACTGGTTTCCTCAATTGACCTAAAATGCCCTATTTGCTGCAGCCTTACCTCTCACAGTTAGGCATGATTCTGAATCCTGGCCTTACTGTGCTACTTGGAAATCATCCCAATAACAGAATAGAGAAAAGAGAGATAGCAGGCTATAGGCACAAATAAATAAAAAAAGCCATTGTATCCACTTCTAAGGATCATAGGATTATAGGAGTTACAAAGCAACCTAGCCAGTAGGGCATTTCCATCTTGATAATACCCACCCTTAGACTTTGTGTTGCTCTTCAAGGAGGGACAAGCTAGTCATACCAGGGGTGAATTTATGAGTTACCATCTAGTGTGCACACTGCTTAATTTGGAGATGGAGTTTGTCCAAGAGATGGGGCAGATGCTGCATGATAAATCTGTCTCTCTTTCTAGTCTTATTTATTTATTGATATAGATTTAGGTCTCTGGCCTTAGTGTTACCTGGACTGTTTGATTTATTGAGGTACTGAACACAAAAAGGCAGCCACAGGAATTCCACCAACGAATTTATTAAAATTGAGTGCTTTCATCCACCAAATAGCTGGACTTCTTCAGAATGAACTTGCACACAACACATTCGGCTTAAATACCCAAAAACCCTCCCTAATGAGTCAATTAACACATAAAAAATTAAAGCAGCAACTAAGTGAATGATACAAAAGTTCATGTCCAGACCACGAAATAATATTGAGAAATTGTGATTAAACATATAAAAAACAGTTGCCTTTAATAAAAAATGAAACACATGTTAAAGCAAAAACGATTAAACTGCTAACATGGATCTCAGTTTCAAAAAGCTAGCAATGGAAATAACATAATTGAGACATGGGGTCCATCCAGCATTACACCTGAGCTGCCACTTAAGTGCCAAATATTCTAGAAAAATATCCCGGGGGCTACCTCTGGGATCAAACTCAACACTATCAATAAATGTAAACTTAAAAAAATGAGCTGGAAAATTTTTAAGATGTCTATAAAGAGCATTCCGCTCATCCCTCTTACTAATGTCATAATTATGTTGGTAAATCCTATACCTGAATTGTCTGATAGTTTTGCTAATGTAAAAACATGTACAACATTGGCAAATTGCAATATAGATAATACCCTTGCTATCACAGTTATATTTCTTTTTACACTTAATGTGACCATAACCATGAATAAAACATTCAGTGCCCTCAAGAATATATTTGCATTGAGAACAGTGACCACATTTGCTCATCTTTCTAATAGTGGACTTTGATAAAGTTCTTTCAATCATCATTTTGAAACAGGTATCTTTCTGATATACAATAACTGGATGGTCCCCCACTTTGTTAAAAACTTCCAGGTCACATCTAAAAATGTCCCAAAATTTTGTAATGATGTGCTTAATCTCTCTGAATTGCAGATTAAACTGTAAAATCATTGCCTTCCTATAAGAAACACTTAAAGAATTTGTGACAGGATCCAAAGGGTTAACAGTCTGGGCCTGTGCATTACCTAAAAGAGGGGTATAAAAAACATTCAACTTCTTCCTCTTGACTTCCATAAAAATTTCTGATAGGAAGTCTTGTGGATAGCCCTTTTAAGAAACATATCCAATAAATTACTACATTCAACCAAAACTGTGTTTCTTGACTGACCATCCTTGCCAGCCCGACACATTGACCTTTGACAATGGTCTTTTTTTGAGGCAAAGGATGCCAGCTCTGAAAATGCAAATAAGCATTGGAATGAGTAGGCTTCCTAAATAGTGTAGACTCAGATCTTTGGGACTCCCTAGTCTTAAAAATAGTAACGTCAAGAAAATTGACATGTTCAGCATCAACCAACATAGTGAATCGTAAAAAATTAGTAGATGTATTAATAAATTCAAAGAAACCATCAAGTCTTTCCCTGGTGTCATGCCAAAAAATAATAATATCATCAATAAATCGTTTGTATAAATGCCAGCTATCATGGGTAAAAATAAAATTGGTTTCCCAAAAGGCCATAACAGCGTTGGCAAACACTGGCGCACATGCAGCACCCATGGCAATACCATGGGTCTGCTTAAATAAATGGCCCTCAAAATTGATGAAATTATTTTGCAACACAATTTCCATCAAACTGCTCAAAACCAAACTTTTGTCATGTCCCAAACTTGAGTGTAAGGCTAGAAACTGAAAAAAAAACAGTCAATTCCAACCTCATGTGGAATGCTGGAATACAAATCTTTAACATCAATGAGCACAAACAAAATGTCATCCCTGTAAATACTGTCATTGACATTTAATAAAAAATCCCAGGAGTCTCTCAACAAGGTAGAATAATCTTTAAACACACTTTTCGTCTCATGGTCGATGTATTTAGCAATAAGAAATGTGTTGGAACCTTTGGCATCAACTATTTGCCTTAAAGGAGGTTCCTACAAACATTTATGAAACTTGGGGAGTCCAAAAATGGAAGGTGTTCTGGGAAACTAAACCTTTAGATACTCTAAATCTCCTAAAGAAATCTGATTATTCAAAAAAAGATCCTCCAGGGCCAAATCAATTCTGTGAAGAGCCCCATTCATCTCATTTAATGAAATGTCCTCATAGGCATCAGAAAAAATGAACAGAAAACATATTATTGATATAGTCATTTGAACTCATGACAACCAGTCCCCCTTCCTTGTCTGGCTGCATGATTCGTACAGATGTATCACTTCTAATTTGTTTCAATAACTTATGTTCATCACTACTTAAACTGGTGGGACACTTAGGTGAATATGTTATTATTCTCCTAATTTCATCCTCACACAATCTTTCATACACAACAATAAGTGGATGCAGGGGGGATGGAAAGTACTGGGCTTCTTGTTGCTTTGTGTCACCGACATAGGGCAATTATTGTCAAATAAAATACTTAAATTGCGTTTCCTCAAAAAAAGCCTAAATTGAACTAAAACTTGATCTAATTTAGCCCTTTGTGCCAGGACAAAAGTCAGTCCCTTTTGGAATAAAGTGGCCCAATTTATTGAGGTATAAGTGTTCTTGGACTACTGGATCCTGTATTCAACTATAAGCAAGGCACAAGTCACCTATACAGAGTCTATATGAAAGTGAGTTGGAACAAAGTTTCCACTCTTTCCTAGAAGTCTTAAGTCCCTGAACATTTTAGTTACAAACCTGTGGGGTCTCTCCAATTCCTTGATATGCCTAGTAAGGTAAGTCCCAAAGTGGGTGTTGTACTCAATGGTGGGTTTAATTAGAGAAGAGTACAAGGAGGTGAGGACTTCTTTAGATCTGGAATACATACTTCAAACTATGAACTGTACAGCTAAGAGAATTTCCTAACCCCCTGTTACAATGTGATGGCTAAACCTAAGGGCATTGTCCACTTATGTACAAGGGTCCACTTATGTTCCTTTCAAAGTGGTGTGTCATTTGTGCTGCAAGTGTCTATGGGTGCTTACCAAATGTTGTGATGTTACTCTTTTTGGCATTAAGCTTGAGCCCAGCTTTAGTATACCAACTACTGACAAGTACAAACTCCTACTGAGTGCATTCATGTCAGAGGGGGTTTTGATGACAACTTCTAGCTTACAATCATCTACAAACTTTGTTAACCAGAGATCCTCATTTGATAATTGGAGATTAAAGACATAGATACCAAACAGCAGATGTCTAAACACTGAACCTTGTTGGATTGCACTGGTTACTTACAGGATCTCAGATGATGCTCCACCCACTATTACTTTGAGAGCCATATGTCTAAACCAGTTGACTATCAACCTAATTATGTATGGGTCAATTTCGAGTTCATTCAATTTGATAATTATATGTGCACATGGGTATTGTATCAAATATCTTGGCAAGGTCAAAGTATCCACAGTCAACAGCTTGAGTAACCCTCTTAAATAAGTTTACAACATTCCATAGACGGGATCGACCCTTAATAAAACCAAACTGTTAGGGGTTCAGTCTGATTAGATTTTTGATATAGTTAATTAGGTATGTAATGATACGGTCTATGGTTTTGCACATAAGATTAGTTAGGCTGACGGGTTTGTAACTCCCAGGGTCTAAGGCTGGGTAAGTCTTGAGGTGTGGCCTTACAACTGCTGTGCACCACAACTGTGGAACAAAGCCAGATGATAGGCTCAGGTGAAAGACTTTGAGGAATGCTTGTTTGTTGGTATTCATTAGGCAAGCTGGTATATTGTCAGACCCCATGGATGTTGTATTTGTTGTGGGGAGTGGCTTCAGTATTTGCCATCTTGTGATAATTAGTGGCATGATACATTAGGGATAGGTGGGTTTGGAATAGATGTCTCAGGGTAAGGTTGGCACTAAATGTATTAGCCAGTATGTGAGCACTGGATCTGATTAGTTGCTTTCATTGAGAATAAGCTTGGAGAAATGTTGGGTATTATTTCTTATTTTTCAGGCATAATTAAAGAAGGATTTGTGGTTGTTCTTTTGTGGCTTGACTGCATTTGTGGAATGCTAGAATCATAATTTCTATTGATACTATCAGTTATATGTGGTGAAGTTGCAGTAGTAATTTTGCAAACTTTTGGTAATCTTTTAGTCCATTTGGGTGAATATGGAGTCAGTGCTGATAACTGTGCAGCCATTCTTTCTAACAAAAGCTTCAAAGAGAAAAGTTGAATGCTAAAACAGCTTTAGTTTGGTAGTCCAGCACTGCCAAGTAGGTGAAATATGTACAGTGTACATTCCACCACAAGATGGCAGTGTAAGAACAAATGGCTAACATAATGTATACCTGACTCCTGACACAGGCTGGGCCATGACCTGGGATACTGACAAATAAAAAGACAACATGTTCAGTTACATTTTCAGTATACAGAGAAATGTGTAGTGAAAGAATCCGAGAGGAAACAATGTTATAATGAGTCAACAGTCTAACAAAATGAAACATGGTATATATAAAATTATATAGTTGGCGACCCCCCCCAAAGTGTGGACTGAAACAGAGAATGACAGAAAATCATCAGTATATATATATATATATATATATATATATATATATATATATATATATATATATATATATATATATATATTATATATCTGTATGCATGTATATGGGATGGCTGGAGTTAGTCTAAAGCTGGATGGTACAAAAATGTGGAGATGCATGAGGTGGACACTTGCCATATGTATAAAGAACACAGAACCATTAGCACACAAGAAGGCCCAATAGAAGGCAGCATGACAAAGGCATGCAGAGCACAGGGCATCTACTACAAGCACGTAAAACAAAAATGTGAAAGTAGCACTTGTGAGTTTGCACAAGTTGTAAGAATACAGACTGGGAGGAGAAGACCTCTGATGGGCATGTACAAACATATAATGTTCACTAAAACTGATATACAGAAGTAATTTAATATCTGGGTGATGGTGAAATGTAGTGTTTGTGGAGAATTCACTTCTTCTTCTTCTTTTGGCTTTTCCTGGTTTGGGGACGCCACAGTGGATCACCTGTCCGCTCATGATTGGCTGTGGAGTTTTACAGTGTCGAGTTGACAGCCCGGCGCCCAACCTTCCACAGAAGGCACACACACACTCACACCTAGGGCCAATTTAGAGTGTCCAATCCACCTAGAGTATGTCTTTGGGATGTGGGAGGAAACCGGAGCACCTGTAGGAAACCCACGTGACCACAGGGAGGACATGCAGACTCCATACAGAAGGCACCCCAGCCGTGGATCGAACCGGAGAACCTCTTGCTGTGTGGCAGCAACGTTAACCGCTGCACCACCACTGTCGCCCTTGTGGAGAATTCATTACATGTGCCAGATATTAGAACACAGGTGAAACCTAAGCAGGACAGAGAGCACAGGATGATTTGTGTATATTCAGAGCAATGTCATCACAATATACAAGGACAGTTAAGATAGCTTTTTGTTACTGATAATGCAGTCTTTCCTGCCACTTGGCCATATGTGTGATGTCTGCAGTGTCACCTGAATCTGCAGCTGATCAGCACCCGTGCAATTGCACTCCACCTGAAGCAAGGCCAGCATTTAGGACAGGCACATACATTCTATTTGTTCCCATGGATGTATATGCAGTAATTATATCAATATGCAACAACACTGAAGTTGTTGAAAAACCCTTGGCACTTTAAAACATAGGCTAGAATGCTGATGTGTATTGCATGGGCATCTTCGTTGTTTGCTATTTTCTAAAGGCATTTGGTACCACCAGCTCTTCAGCCACAGGCTTGCACTGCTCAAACTCATGCCACAATGTTACAATTCACAACGGGTGTGTTACTTTGATCCAGGTCATACCAATGCAGGTAAGCACTACACATTGTGTGCGACTGCTGTGCCATCACTAAACACAGTTCAAAAATCACATTGCTGTATACGATTTTATGCCATCTACGAAAGGGAAAATGTTGCACCTCTGTGGTTCCCTGATGAAACTCCATATCATGTGCTAGTAAAATAACTTTCTAATATTGCATCATAATGATGTTGTGGCACTTAGACCACTATGAGTTACTGAACAAAGCAAAAAAAAAAAAAAGAAAACCACCAAATGGCCATTGTGTACATTACTATGGGAAACAAATGCAACAGGAATCATGTCTGTTGTTTGTGTTCTTTGTACTAGTGAGCAGTGTGTGTGTGTGTGTGTGTGTGTGTGTGTGTGTGTGTATGTGTGTGTGTGTCTCAAGATATATCTATATCTATATTTATATATATATATATATATATATACACACACACACACACACACACACACACACACACATATACACACACACACACACACACACACACACACATATATGTATTGAAAGAGAGACAGAGATAATACAGTTTTATGAGGTTGCTGTATGAAGTATTTATTTATTGTGGCTAAGATTGACTGCTGCATTGTCAAACTACTTTGGTCAACAATGGAGATGATCAGTTAGTTTTACTATAAATGATAATCCCTGAGGAAGGGGAATGTTCCCCTTTCATGGGGACTGTGCAGTCTCAGAGTTAGTATATATAATTAGTGGGAGGTGTGGAGAGCATAACAAGGTGTTCACCAGTTCAGGTGGTAGAAGAACAGTGTGTTAATGACTACTATACAAAGGTTAATGGCTCTGCCAGGTGCAATGTTTTTCATACTGTGTAAGGCAACTGCATGGAGTGCAACACTATGGTCAGTGGATGATGCATTAAGCAGCAGTGTTTATGTCTGGACCCACTCTAGAATATTCCAGTATATCCTTTGTATCTGTATTGCACATTTTGGTATATCACCAGTAATGTTTGTTATTATAGATATGTTTCCAATAAAGCAAATAACATTCACTTGTAGTTGGACCTTGCCTCTTGCAGATGGGCAACCTGATAAGGCTCCCCAACTCATTTTGAAACTACATGCACAACATAATGAATAAATTACATCTGTTAGAAGCCATGGTGGTGACTGATGTAGGCTGATATAATATATATGTTTTGACACAGTGCAGGAAATTTAGCTCAAAAATCAGTCTTAGCTGTCTCCACCTATTAAACACACTGGAGGCACAAACTTTCAGAATAATTCATCATAAGAATTTTATTTTCACTTACAAGGGCAAAAAGTAATTTTGAATGTTTCATTCTGACAGACAAACATAGCAATGTTGTCTTTAAGGAGAAAAAGAACTTTTGAGTTCCATCACAGGTTCATAGATAAGTACTGGGCTAGCTGCCCTTGCATGCAATTTGAAGCCTAGCCAGTTTCCCCTTTTGTACTCAAAATAACCTCACCCACTTGGTTATAGATTGGCCTTGCCTAATCCATGGGCAATAATTATATATATTAGCCCTAATGAGAATAACTGGGATCACACCATAGATAATTTGATGAGACACATGCATGGGGTAAAGCATTTAGGAGCTGCATTTGTCCAGTAGTCGTACATGGACAGTCCAGGGGTAAATTTTCTGTTTCTCATTCACAGATCTAAGATGCACTTGAAAATGGACAGGGATGAACTTTGTTTTATTTTGGGTAGGGAGTCTGTTCCCAAGCAGCAGTATCCTCTTCAAACTATATCTGTTCCCTCCAAACCATTCTGCTGATGTTGCAGAACAGGTATTGTGTCAGAGAATGCCTTGCATGACAGACACAGGTCATCTCTTATCAGTCTATAAGATACCAAGTATAGTAACAGGGTTTTGAGTTGGTCCATGGGGTTGGAAGACAGGCTACTTAGGGCTTGTATATTTTTATTAAAGGTATCTCTGCAGGCGTTCCAGTTGTTGCATGTGTCTGGACATATACATGTCAAAAGGGGCATTATATTCAATGCTTGACCTAATGAGGGCTGCATAAAGGGGGGCAATGCCATCCCAATATCTAGACACAATCCCTTTGTTTATAAGCTGTGCAATATAGAAGGACTTTCTTATAACAATACATATTGACCAAAAGATAGGTCATTGCCCACATAAGTTCCCAAATCCTGAACAACTGGGTCAACTCTTAGTGGTGTATTGTTAATGTGGTAGTTCCCCGGACAAGATGATTTCCCAAAAGATATAATAATATATTTTTTGGCATTTAGTTTCAGACCATGATTTTGACACATTATTTATTTGAGGCAAATCTTCCTGGAGGATAGCTAAGTAATTTGAGGATTCAGTGACTGCTCCTAGCTTACAGTCATCTGAAAACTTAGTCAGCTGGAGCTGTTTGGCATTGGCTTTTACTTCAGAAAAGTAGATGCCATACAGGAGAGGTAATACAAGAAACGGAACTGATGGAGAAACAAATGACTGATAAACACAAAGATATATCTAGCCAGAAGCACCCGCGCCCAATGAAAGCAATAATAAAGGAGCTAATTCACTGACCAAAGTGAAAATAATCTAAATAAGCCAGATGGTAAGTGAAATCACAAACAGCTTTATTCATAACACAAAAAGATTTAGCGCTTTTATATCCAACACAGAAAACTTCATCAGAATCTGATTACAACACAACCTGTCCTGTCTTTTATAGCCATCGCTCAATTTGCATTGGTTATCATGAATTGACAAAAAGTGTTTTAAAAACATAACATATCTGAAAAATATTTAGTTAAATATACATAAAAACATCCTTAAAATTGATTATTGTTTGTTTGTCTATTCAAATAAATATATATAATTACATATAATTGAATATATTTGAATATCTCTACCCATCGCACCTGTATATTAATCTGTTGTGTAACTTTGTACCCATGTCATATGTGTGTCTCAATCCAACCTAATATCATAAAATATTTGCTTTTAATTTTAATGCAGGCGCAAGGGAATTATGGTTGTTCAATCCTGGGTACACACATGCATCAAGGCGTAATTGCCATACCAACTCCCTAAATTCCAGCCTCGTTTCCCAGTCCCGATCCCTTGCATTTTGACTTTTACCACAACCCAGAATTTAAAATCAGCTCTAGTGCATCTTAATATGTCTGTATAAAGCGTTGGTGTCACTTTTCTGCGTTATCTCATACATAGGTTTGTAAATTCTTTGCTTGAGAGTTCGTTCTGTCTTCCCTATATAATATGCTCAGCAGAAGGTGCAGTATTCAATATATATCACACCTTTTGCTGAGCAATTATGATCTTCACATATCCATAGTCTATAATGTATAGCTGGCAATAGCAGTTCACTAGTATTAGCTGTAAATGGGCACTGGGGGCTCCTACCACATTTAAATGTCCCCCCAGTTACTGACTCTTTCTTCAATCTTTTAGGTTGCCTTGTTTCAAAAATTTCTTTTAGGTTCAAATTCCTCCTAAAACTAAACTTTAGTGGTTTTTCAAAGACCTTCAACTTATTTGGCACGCTTTTAAACAATTCCCAGTATTTGTTTATAATTTTGTGGATTGTTCTGGTATCCTTGTTATATGTTAACATTAAATATGTTATTCCACCTTCTGTTTTCATTTCTATATTTTTGTTCTCCCTCTTGTTCTCTGTATTTCCTTCCACTTGTGTATTCAATAGGGGTAAATATCTAATTCCCCAACCCATTAATACTTCCTTTTTAATGGTTCTAACCAAAGGGTCAGGGTATCACCTTTCCCGAAATAACTTCTCAATAAAGTCCAGCTCATTAATTAAATCTTCCTTGTTAGATGTCATCCAAGCTGCCCTTATCATCTGTCCTTTTACTATGTTTTTCTTTTGTATCAATGGATGGTTACTTTCATAGTGGAGGTAAGAGTTGAGAAACACTCTTTGTATTTTTTTTGATACTTACATACAAATAATGAACTTCTTTATCTTGAATTTTGTGTGTGAATTTCAAAAGTCTCGTGGTGTTAAGCTCATAAGGACCTTGCCAAACTATAAATATATCATCTAAAAATCTGTAATATGTTCTAATATGTTCCTTAAATACTGAGCCAAATACAAACATTTTTCCCCAGTATAACATTACTGTATTGGCAAAGATTTGTGTGCATGGTGTGCACATAGGCACACCATCAAGTTGATGGTAATATTCCCCCTGAAAATAAATTAAATTATTTTTTAATATCAGTTCCATATTCTCAAGTACTAACCTAAAGTTGTTGGCATTCAAAAAACCAAATTCCACTACCATATCTTCAAACCATTTTAGTCCCAGTTCATGTGGAATTATGAAAAATAAATCTTTTACATCTATTGTTACAAAGTAAAACTCAGTGTTAAACTCCAGTTTCCCAATTTTGGATAAAAAATCTCAGGAGTCTATCAAAATGTGTGGATACATGCCATAAAAATCCTTCAATTTGTTGTTCACATACATTGCAAATGGTTGAGTTTTGGAACCTGCTGACATTACTATTGGTCTCAAAGGAGGATTGTGGTAGTCCTTATGGACCTTGGGAATACCGAATATTTCTGGGATGTATGGTTTCTGATCCCGAAAAAATTCGAAAAGTTGTTTACTTATACAACCCTGAATTAAGTTGTCCTCCAAAAATCATATCTATCTTTCTGTATGCCATGTTCACCTCATTATGTGACACTTGTGCATACCTTCCCCGAGTTTAGTATCTCCAACATTTTGGAAGAATAATTCCAGTTCTCCATAATGACCACCCCACACCACCCCCTTTGTCCAGTTTCATAATTCTGATAGTATTGTTTTCTGTCCATTCACGTAGGACCTATTTTTCTTCTCTCATTAAATTATATGAATATCCCCTTTGTGTTTTAAACTTATTTTTGGTTTCATTAATCAATAATGTTTCAAAGTTGTTTAGTTCACAATGTATAGGTGGGTTCCAAGTACTTCTTCTTCTAGTCAATTCTACACCTGTTGATTTTGAACTAAATTCCCCACATATTAGTTCTAAATTTAATTTTCTTGTGAACAATTTAATGTCTATTATACTATCGGCTATATCACCTTTTCTTTTCAGAATAAAGGTAAAGCCTTTTTTAAATAAAATAAAATGTCCTTCAGTGATGTCAATATCTGCATAATTAAAAATGTAGAAATTATCTTTGGTGAATACAACACCTTTTCTCTGAATATAGTCACTGGTACCAACGTTATACACATCCGGGGATGCATTCTGAGGTGAAATTAACCCCTCAAATCCCTCTGGGGTTTGTTGTAATAATTCCATTACCTTGAGTATTGTGCTCCCCATCTCTATCCCTCTATGGTAGGGTAAAAATAGCTCTTCTGATTCCCCCAGGGTCTGTTGTACTATATCTGTCTCCCCTGGTGTTGTGTTCTCTGTCTCCCTGTTACCTGTGCATATGTTGGATGTGTATTGAGGTTCCTAATCCTTTCTGATCTCCATGGGGAAAACTTCCCCAAAGGGGCTCTCCCTTGTCTTACGTTCCCATCATATTCCCTAACATTAGATCCATTATTTCTACTTTCACCAGTGTTATCATGACTCGTATATCCATCCCTCACATTACAGTGCCCCCTTTCACCTTCATCCCATTTTCTAAGACCCACTGTATATGCCTTCCCTTCAGAATAATCTTTACTGTCTCTTCCTATTTTCCCTATCTTCTGTTTGTGAGGTTTGTTAATAACACTGTTGATGTCCTTAAATATTAACAAATATCTCCGTTTGTGTTTGTCAATCTTAAATAGTAAGTCTAAGTGAATTTTTCTATTTAAAGTATCAATTTCTTCTTGCACTTCAACCATTATTCTGTCATTATTCTTAATTATGGCTCTCATAACAGCAATTACCACATTAGTTTAAAATATTAACAATTTCATGAAAAAAGTCCGACCCATCTATCGTGTTATTAGGAAACCGGTTTAACCTTAGACCTTTGGGAACATCTTTCCTTTTAATACATTCATTCAAAAAATGATTGTCCATAAGTAAAGTTTTAAATTGTAACATTATTTCTTTTAATTTATTGTACATACCTCCAAATGAGGCATGTAAGTCTGTGTTCTCTTGCTGGATAGTCTCCATCCTTGGAATGGTCTTTTTCAAGCATTCCTGTAAGTCCAAGTTGATATAACTTTCCATTCCCTTGTAGTAGTGATTTACATCAGTCTGCACTGTCTGTGTAGATGTTAATGGACGATCACTACCATTGTAATTGAAATCACGCTCAACGCTCTGTTGCACAGCTAGTCTCTGATCATTTTCTTCCTGGGTTGCGGAAATCACTTCCTGTTTCCATTGGAAACATGGAATAGATGTGTCTAAGTCTGTCTCATTGTTTTTAAGCTGGACCAGCCTGGTAAGCTCTCCAATCAATGTAGTATCTCTTCTCCCTGGCTGGGATGAACCTCAGATACCTGGTGCTGCTATTCCAAACTCACAACCAGTAATCCAAGAAACTGAACTGCTGAAGAAGCAAACGACTGATAATCACAAAGATATCTCCAGCCAGAAGCACCCGGTCACAATGAAGACAATCCCAAAGGAGCTAGTTCACTGACCAAGGTGAAAATAATCTAAATAGGCCAGATGGTATGTAAAATCACAAACAGCTTTATTCACAACACAAATTGGGATTGCCTTCATTGGGACCGGGTGCTTCTGGCTGGAAATATGTTTGTGTTTATCAGTTGTTTGTTTCCCCAGCAGTTCCGTTTCTTGGATTACTGGTTGTGAGGTTGGAATGGCAGCACCAGATATCAGAGGTTCATCCCAGCCAGGGAGAAGAGGTACTACATTGATTGGAGAGCTTACTAGGCTGGTCCAGCCTGAAAACAATGAAATAGACTTAGACACACTTATAGAACTTCATCATAATAACAAGTAAAACACGAAACATACTTTTATACACCATTCCATAAAGTCAATAAAACAATTAACCTATCAAAATACATCACTAATTAACATAATAAGACTGCAAATAACTACTTCAAAACATCCTAATACAAACTATTAATTAAATATATTTATATTTTAATAAACTTTTGATGGGAATGGTCTTGTTTAATCCAGGGAAAATATCCGCATGTACAAACACTTGCCATTTAAGTTCTAGATATTCAAAAAAATTATTATATTGTTCAACAAACAAATTAAAATCAACTTTTTGAACAATCAGGAAGTACAATTTCTTAAAAAAATGCAAATGCTGTTGTGTTTAGCTAAGGCATTGCTTAAATCACTATTTTTCAAAACCCTAATGTGTTCACTAATACGAATGAGTAAATTTAAGTCCAAAATAGTACTAGCAAGGTCTGCTCTCTTTGATGGAACAAAAGTTAAACTTTTAGCCAAAATATTGGCTAAAGAAATTTCAACATCAACATCAGCATAATTAAAATTTTTAAAGTCACCTTGTGTATTAGTAACAACCCATACACATTCTCTGTTGACTTCAGGTCCAGAATGGTCCTCATGTCACCGGGACTCATCTCTGGTGATGATTGTTTGACCTCTGGGGCCACGGGTTCTGCCATTGGCCCACTTTCCTCCTCATATTGGTTTGATGTCTCCTCGAAGATGTACGAAAATCCTGGTTATTAGACTGGTTGTTAGTGGTACTAGGCATAGGCCCTGGCTGTTGACCTCTCTGCTCTGTTAAACATTCACTGCATCTAAGTTGCTGTTCTGATATGACATCATGATGGTCCTCATGGGTATTTATACTAATGTCCTCACTGACATTAGTAGCAGAAGTTCTTAGTTCATTGTTACCACCTGTATTACCCCAAATTTGTGAAGGTGCGGTTTGGGTGTAGGCTACTCGAATCTCATAATCACATTTGTCCCTTTCAGGTTTTTTTACTTTATTTTCTCTCGGTTTATTCAAATACTGATCAATGTTTTCAGATAATCTACTATATTCATATCCCCATGCTTCCAAGGTGCTGGCTTTCTTTTTTTCATGTTTGCTACAGTTTGTCTGGCCCGTGCACCTACCGTACTTGCTAGCCTGCCTCTCTTTGACTACATGTTATTTGCTAGCCGTTGGTGTTGAGAGTGCTGAAACAAGAGCCATTTTAGTGGTTCGATGTCAGTAGAGGAGGTTTCCTCACTGTTTGGTTTGCAACCTGTTCATTTCATCAATCTGCTCATTTATATGTGTGCCTTGTTTTTCATCTGGATGGTTGGATCTAACTACGGATTGTTGTATATTGGATGGGGTCTCTTGCCTTTTCTTTTTTTATCGACAGGATTTATTTTTGCAGTATTGGAAGGGGATGACTCATCTACTTTGTGAATCAGCATTTTTTTAACATTCGAGAATTCAATGTGGTTGTTGGGTCCTTTATATGTAAAAGTCTAGCTGAACTAAAATTGTGTTTGGAATACTGCTTTTGTTTTATCTACAGAGGGGGATCCATCGACTACATTTCACGGGTTAGTGTTTTTTGACTCACTTAACTTTTTTCGTTCCAATTGTGGCTTTGGCATTGCTTTTGGCCTAATTTTGTTGGTGGCCATACTTTTATTGGTCCCAGTGACATTCGCTTTTTTTGGCCGATATTTGAAGGAGCTTTTGAAATTACAACAAGGGCTGCTCTCAGATTGGGCAAGGTTTGGTGTATTTTATACATATATATGTATATATGGTCTATATGGTTGTGACCAAGTGCCAGTTACTATCCAATGGACCTACTCATGCTAACACGGATGGTATAATTGGGGGAAACTGCAAATTATGGTTTTCTAATTATTTTTGACTAACTCAGCACTAAGAGAAGTAAATTCAGGAAACCATTATAAAACTATCCCATTTTTTTATTATAGTGTCTATTTATCCATCTTATTAGTTTAGAGATTGCTTTTCAGGGGATTGTGAGCATTCCATATTATATATGAGTTTATTACACAAAGGACATGATTTCTGCACACTTCATTACAAGTGGATTACAGGCTGACACTTGGTTAATGAATATCTCATTTATCTTTAGGGCAATGTCTCTTGTGTGTTGATAGGGCATTATTAATATTGGTCATTACATATTTGATAATAGAGAAATGTGTACTTATATGTAGTTATAAGGCTCCTTTCCTGCAAATATTTTTACTATTAGGGGACAGATTAGTTAACAGTCATATTATTTTTGTCTAAGAACAGGTGTTTGTTCATCCCTCCCAGTGGTTGGTATTCATAACCACATTCAACTGGTGAATTTCACAATATAAAAAATATTCTTTTGGTTCCGGATTGCTGATTTGTCTATTCTGGGTGGATTCTTTATGTGCCCTCTTGGGCCAATCAGGGTAATTGTTTTTTTACCCTTTTTTTCCCTAAAAGCCAAATGTTATATTCATTTGTGACTCAAATGGGGTTAATATAACAGTTTATTGTATTAGATAATTAGATTTAAGTGTAAAGGGTTTATTTCCCAGCACCCTTGACATTCTGCTCAGGAGATGTCATATAGCTTCCATTTTTTGGTATTATTACATCACAGTTGACTAACAGAGTTTTCAGAGTGATTGAAGCAAATTAGCAACTTACGGTCATGGGTCTTAACAAGCTGCTTCAGGACCTTACCTTTGTGCAGATAAGGATGATATTCATGTATTTGAAATTAAACCTATGGGTGAGGGCTCAAAGGAGAACAGCCAGATCGATCCAGTTGACGGTTGTAATTTGCTATTTACACAGCCTGGCAAGAAGGTAAAAACTTTACATACCAACATTTGACACTTAAAGCTTTTCAAAGCTTATCAAAATCAAAATATCACCCCGAGGGGTTTAAGGACAAAACTACAGCCATTAGTCAGCAAGCCTGATGATATATTATTAAGGGATTGGAACCTGGCGCAGGAACAGGCGTCCATGTCCTTTGTTAACATTCTAGTGTCTTACTATGAAAGAACAATTGAGGTCAACATTTGTAATGTTCAAAAAATATGTGAGGAATTGAAAAAACATGAAGAACAATCAAACTTTAAGGACAATTTTAGCAGACTCTCAAAGGAACTGACTACCTTTGAAAATCATTTGAAAGACAAGAAGTTACATAAGTTTTCCAGAGATATGGAGGACTATGAGAGGGGTAGGCCGTTTGAGTCACAGAGAAGTGTTAGGTTTGTGGATGGAACTAAAAATACCACTCAGGTATGCAAAAAAAGACCGAGAGCCATATTGAAAAAAGGTAGACCACATACTACGACCTTGGGGGAGGAATCCTCCACTACTGACACCGAATCCACATACATTAGTGATTCCCCTGATTCCAAGAGGGGCCGGGGTCCAGAATACCCTTTAGGAGTAGGAAGCACAGGGGGTGACGTAAACATAGGGGAAAAAAACATCGAGGATCTTTTTCAATCAATAGTGAAATAAATCTTGAATGCTCAAATGTGCATAATACTTCAAAATATGTTTTATCATCTGAAGAGAAATCATTGTTGAATAAAGGTCTTGGTTTTATCCTTGGTTTTTTTTTTTTTTTTGTGGATGAAAGCATTTTTGTTTCTGATATATTATCTTTTTGTAGAAAGATTAATTTAAAATTGTTTTTCAGCCAACAGGATCAATCTCAGAGATCCACTAATTTTAGATTCCACAAATCTAATTTCAGTCCATCCATGAACAAACATGTGGCCATCTTCCAGCAAACAGTGATTAAAGATTTGCATTACCATTTAGGCTCCTTACATACCATTAGACATAATTTGACAAAGGCGGAACAAAAAGCTCTCATTGATCTTAGGGCCAACACTGATATTTCCATTCTACCAGCAGACAAGGGTTGGGCGGTGGTGTTCATAGACTCCGGTTATTACTGGGCCAAGGGAAGTAGACAACTGTCCAACCCTCAGCATTATTTGAACATGCCCACAGACCCCACTCCAAACTTTAAAAAAGAAATTGACAATTTTTTGCAGGAAGCTGTTGAGGAGGGAATTATCAGTGTTAAAACCAGACAACAACTAATGGTCAATGATCCAGGTAAACAATATCTTTACCTATTGCCCAAAATTCACAAATCTTTGAATACACCACCAGGCAGGCCTATTGTTTTGGGCATAGGCTTCATCATGGAGCCATTGTCAGCATTTTTGACAGAATATTTGAAACCACTTTTGCCATATGTGAGAGCCAGATTAAAGGATACCACCAAATTTTTACAAATTGTATCTGAGTCTCAGTTGGAACCTCAGTGGTTGATGTGTACCCTGGATGTCATATCACTCTATACCAGCATTCCACATTGGGCTGGATTAACAGCATTAGAATTCTGGCTAAATAGGACCAATATTTACAGTCCAGGTTTCAACACATTGCTCATTTGTATGGCCAAGCATGTCCTTACTAAAAACGTCTTCTCCTTTCAACATGAGTGCTACTGGCAAATTCAAGGCACAGCAAAGGGGGCATCTTTTGCCCCAATATATGCGGATTTATATATGGGATATGTGGAGGAGCACATTACATATAATGAACTACATAATCTGTATTTGCCAGAGATAGACATATGGAGATGATTTTTGGATGACTGTTGGCTTGTTTGGAAAGGAGGCAGTGAATATCTGGAGGAATTCATTGAATATCTCAATGGAAACAAATGGGGAGCTGAATTTACATCATAATAATGAGATTCACTTTTTGGATGTTCATTTACAGCGTCAACCAGATAACACACTACGAACCACAGTTTACCGAAAATTTCCACAATACAACAGTCTGCTACATGCCTCCAGTCTCCACCCCAAGCATACCATTAATAACATTCCAAAATCCCAGTTTTTATGTTTGAAGAGAATTTGCTCTTCACAGCAGGATCTTACACAATCCCATCAGGATTTAGCTAGGGGATATGGCAAACAGAATATTAACTCGGCCATGCAATGGGCCAAAAACCAATCAAGGAACACTTTATTAGAATATAAACATCAACCCAGGAAGGATAATAAGGACACCTTGAGAATGGTCACCACATTTGGTAGAAACACAGCACATCTTATTGATGTTATTGACAAACATTGGAATATTTTGAAGACCAATGAACAATTGGATGACCTTTTGGGGGACAAATGCCTATTTTCTTACAGGTGGGGCAAAACTTTGGGTTCCCATTTCTCTCATTACAGAAAAATCATGCATCAGGATGCCATCTATCATCAAACAACATTAACAGGGGAGAGATTGGTTGGTTCTTACCCATGCGGACATTGCACTTTCTGTAAACATGTTTTCAAAACAAAAACCTTTATCAGCAAAAACACTGGACAGGTGTACAACATTAACTGCTTCGCAAATTGCAGAACAGATTGGTTTATGTATTTAGCCACTTGCACTTGTCAAGCTTTCTATGTGGGCCAAACTTCTAGACAATTTAGATTTCGAATGTCAGAACATCTAGGGGATATTGGGAATGCCAGAGCCACCAATGCTCTTTATAGGCATTCACTGATTCATCATACAGCGAAATTTACTTTCACAGTCATTGACACAATATCAGGCAACAGATCTTTCAAAACAGGGTGGCATAATATATTAAACATGAAAGAAAGGAAATGGATTGTAAAATTGGGTGGTTTATTCCCACCTGGATTAAATGACAAATTGTAGTACTTTCCTTTCCTATCACAGGTTGGATACCATTGGGTATGATTTAGTACTCTGTGGTGGATACCAAGAGTACAACAGTTCTTAAAACAAAAAACAGAATATCAAAATATCAAGAAAAAGAATAAAGGGGAACAAAACAGTAATTCTATATTGATTTTATTGTGTTCTGTATTGTTTTTTTGTGCCTATTATTTGGTATCAGAAAAGTTTTGTCTTGGACAGGAAATGATGTCATGGATACCTAATTAGATTAAGTATTTATTGCAGGGTTATCACTGCTTTTTGAGATGTACCACTGATGAAAGCTATATGCTGAAACCAGTCTGGTTCTTATAATAAATCTTCATGCTTCCAAGGTGCTGACTTTCTTTTTTTCATGTTTGCTACAGTTTGTCTGGCCCGTGCACCTACCGTACTTGCTAGCCTGCCTCTCTTTGACTATATTCATATTTATACCTTAGGAAATCGACATCAGTTTTAATTAACTTATCAAGGACAGCCAAATCCCCTGCAAGTGAGTCCAACAGTCTGGAATAATGCTGGATCAGTATTTCTATAAAGTCACAGCCTTGTTTATCAAACAATTTCAACAGCTAAAAATAAAAGGGAAGTTAGGCTCAAGGCCGTTAGGAAAACACCACTGTCTCAATCCTTTAGGGATTTGCTGCCTCTGTAAACATTCTTTTAAATAAATGACTTTCAGCTGTAATTTCTTATATTTAATTAACATATAGTCAAACAGTTTCAAATTCTTATTAATATCACTTCCATTGGCCGATGCTCCTAAATTTAAATCATTAGAACTTCTCATACCTTCTGGATGCTTGTTCAGCTACTCCTGTAATACTGGAACACCAATAAGCCCTATGAAAGACTGCAATAGTGTGGAAGAGTTACTCGGTCCACTAGTGCCTTCATTAATACCATTGGCAACGTTCGGGTGAATGTCTGATTGCACATGATTCATTTGGGACACTTGAGAGGCAGTAGAACAAAAACACTGATTTCCATTGTCCACAAAAGTATCCTGCCTCATATTCCATGAATTAACAACAGTTCCTGAAGCTTGTAAAAAGGAAGGAGAAATTCTGCATGATAAATCATCCACCCGTTGGGACAACTGCTGGACAAGTAAAGTAAGATTGCCGACTGCTGTATTTAAACCTGGCTTTCTTGTGAAAATAGCAAAGGAGTGCCTTGTTCTATCCCTGCTGCCAACTCCATGACAAACTGACGAAAAGCCAAAAAAAAAAAAAAAACCCCACAAAAACTCAACATCAACATCAGCATCAGCATAATTAAAAATTTTAAAGTCACATTATGTATTAGTAACAACCCGTACACATTCTCTGCTGACTTCAAGTCCAGAATGGTCACTCATGTCGCCTAGACTCATCTCCTGAACTCATTTCACAGTCCGTAATACCAATTAGGAGATCAAGGGTAGGTTTAACTGTAACTCTAAAGGCGTTGTTTATCTGGCTAAGTGCTTGTTCTGTGAAAGCTTTTATACAGGTAAAACAGAATGCAGATTTAGAGAAAGACTATATGAGCATATTTATAGTATTACTAAATTGCATGTTCATAATGCCCTAACCAGACATATTATGACCTTCCCAGAACATCATTTTAAATTCAAAGTAATTGAGCAAGTTTTATTTGATGAAAGACGGGGTTCCTTGGACTCTTAAACTGGAATGCTGTGAACTTAAGTGGCAAGTTCGATTAAATGTGTATTGCTTATCTGGATTATATGAAACATGCTCAATACAGTGCTTATTAAAACTGAAGGCACTGGATAGGTAATATTTTTGGTTTTAAGTGTTTATATGTGATGTTTTTTTATAGTTGTATTTCAGTTCATTGTATTTTCTGTTCTATCATAATATATGGTAGCCGGGTACTTTTACGAATGGACTGTTTATTTAGTTGTAGTTCAGTCTTTGAACCACAAGATGGTGTTGTTTCTAAAGATTTGTTTCAGTGATGTAATTTCCTTTTGGGTCACATGATTTAATGGAGGTTATTTAAACTGTATTCTTTGCTTTGCTCTTGTCTGAATAAGTTTGTTTTAATAAATACGGACAAAAGTGCTTACATTTAAAATTTAGTGTCTGATTCTTGATTTACCCTTCCTCTTCTTCCTAGTACTTGTATTTCTAGTTTTTTTTTTTTGTTTTTTTTTTTGACTTATTAGAAATAGTTGGGAAGTTTCCCAGTGCCCTTGTCAAATTTCTCCTAGTCAGGATGACCACCACCTTGGTTCTTCACTGAAAAGAGTTCATTGGCTTAGTGAGACTAGCCAACAAAATATAAATACATTGTAAATAAAAATTATATTTTGGACTGTGCTTGTGCAGACACACACACACACACACACACACACACACTAGCAAAATATGTTGAATGCATGAAATAGTTTATAATGTCAAATTCTGTGAAACCTCATATGTGTTTTTTTAGTACTCAGATGGGTCAGTTTCAGTAAATTTCAGATATCTTTCCAGAAAATGGAATATTAGTATTTCTGAGAAATGTTTATTGAGCATTCCATTCAATTTTCTGCTGCCAAATCAGTGGATTATTTTCATATATCAAGCATGTAGTAGGTGTTAATATTACTTCCGAGAGTAGAACAAAGCTTAATGTTTTCCTAGCTGCTTCAGACCTATTGAATATATACTCAGAACTTCACTTTACAGGGCCACTGTGGTCAATTCTGTTGCAGTCTTACATTTTGATCTACAAATCTAAAACAAATTTCAGCTGTTCTGATACTTGTCTTTCAAGATTTTAAAAAATATATATAACCTGCAATTGATTTAAATTTCAGGCTATCCAGAAGCTGATGCTATCTGGGGGATTAGCTAATAGTGATATGTTCTTATGATAATGGATAGTGCAGTCTAGCTGTAAGTGTCCAATAATTCTCAACATGCATGTGGGATGTCCAGCAGTGGCCTTAGGTCAACTGGCACCCTAGGCAAAAGGGCTCCATGGCTCTGCCCACCACATTACCCAGTGCCCCTATCCTGGTCTACCTACACCAAATAAATACTGAAAAAGCGCCCCTCCTAGAGCGGAGTGCTAGGCGGCTGCCTAGTAGGCCTATGCCTAAGTCACATGATTAGGTCTTGCTCACCAGTTGCTGCTATGATAATAAAGCATGTGGTTTTGTACTTACTGGATTCTGGATGTTTGCAGACATGTAATGCTGGAAAGTGAAACTTCTGTCAAGTGGGATTGTTGCTTCTAACACAACTTCTGTACCTTGCTAAGACGTTAGCTAACTTTTTTGTTTTAAAGACTTTTTTAAACACCTTTATTAAATTATCACTTGTAACATCTCCTTTCAATCTATCTCCATGCCAAAATTGAGAGAACTGGTAAATAAATCCTAGAAAACACTGCAATCCACTAGACCACTATAATAAACATACCATACACATGAGCATACCATGGGCTTGTTATGCTAAATTCTGATAAGTAAGCAAGAAACCTTCATTAAAAAGGTGTCACTGCGCATGGAAACCAAAATAAGCAGAAGTTTAAAACAATGATTTCACAGTGGAGAAAAAGGCACAGTTCACCAAACAAAGCCAGAATGATCATCCAGATGACAAGCCACTTTTCTTTTCATTAAAGTAAAAAAATGTTGGACACTTTGATGTTCTAGAATCATCTTTCATGAACAGTTAGTCAGTCATTATGTCATTTATCTATCACTCATTCCACTAACATTACTAGTACTCCAAGGTACTTTGATAAAAAGTTAAAAGCAATGGTTGCAGACATTCAATTTTTACGGTGTTCCTTCTGACACTGATGAAAAACCTCTAGTTGCGAAAGTTTTAATTTTTCTTGTTGGGAGACAATGCAGTCTTTCTAAGAATAGCAATTTACTGTAGTTAAAGACAAATTCAGAACTACTGTGAATCTTAAAACGAACTTGCAGTTTTATTTATTTCTTTTTCTCAAAAACTCATGATCCCATGGAGTCAGTTAATTTATAACTAAATGAGCTAAGCCACATAGCTAAAGACTGACTGAGTTTAGTGATTCATGTAATTGTCTGCTAAGTAATAGAATTGTCTATATCATTAAAAGTGATAAAATAAGTACCACTATCAAGAGTCTCAATTAACGCTGGATAAAGCTGTGAATGTGTACAGGGCACAGTTAGCACTTTCCTCTAATACAACTACAGACTTCATATTAAATAAAAATGTTAATTGTGGTAGTTTTCTCTGATATAAAGCCAGTCCACTGATTTATATACAGTCCTTTTATTTATTATTGTTAGTATAAACTGCTTAAGACTGACAACAGTGTTTTTGGTTTCTTCAATATGTGTAGAGAAGCAGAAATAATTAATATTCTGATGAAAAGGCGTATTGAGAATTTGAATATGTGTAAATTTCATAAAAACTATTTAAAAATCCATTAGTGTTAGTCAGTATGATACTGCTGGTAATAAACACAGGATGAGAAATGTTTCATTCAATGTGGCAGCAAAGAAATATGAGACTAATGTCATAGTTAAAATATCCCAGCAGTCATCATTTTATTCACAATGTGGCTGCAATATGGTAAGAAGACATATGCACGCAGGGGTGCAGCTCAGGTATTTTTTGTGAGTTTGGCACCAAAATGTGCAATTGATTGTATAGTGGTACACCCCCTCCTTGTTTATCATATTGCAGTACTGCATTGTTTTTTTTTTAAGTATCTCCATCGTAAAACTAAGTTTAAGCACTCACTATTTTGAATTGTTTTAATATTTGTTTGCTCTAAACATGAATCTCTGATTGCCAATGTAATTACTGAATGATAGAAAACTTTACTGGATAGTAATACATAGTAATGTTGCTCTGTGTTGACACTAAAAGTCAGAACTTACAGCTGTGCAATTTGTATATGCTTTGTACATTGATAATTCCATTTTAAATATTTTAAGCAGCTGATATCTAAACTAAAGGCTTTTTTCTAAATAACACCTGCCTTGCACATGTAAAGCTGCCAAACACAGGTGAATTTTTCAGAAAAGAAAACCCTACTGCATGTATTTTAAGAACTTATTACCCTACATGGTGCTCTTGAAATGCAAGGTTATTTGATCTGTTGTTTGTGTACTATAATATATATACTCATACTGATATTAACTTTTTAGATGTCTCTGTTCATATGAATGAGCTAGAGGATTTTAGTACTAGGATGTTTAGGAAGCCTTGTAAGAGAAACAATATTTTATATAAATCAAGCATGCATACATGTCCAGAAATGTATTGAAAGGACAATTTCTCAGGACTATGCAGCTGCTCAATGATGATAGCACAGCTGAGAGAGCACTGGGTGGGACAGCTACAGATTTTATTAATAGGGGTTGCTCTGAAGTTGATACTTGTAACACTGTTGAGCATGTACGCTCTTTAAAAAGCATTAGTGCTCACCTTTTTGTGCTAATCATGTAACAACTCCTGCTTCAGACTCTAATAGTGATGTTAAATCTTGCTTGGTTCTTCCCTTTTCTAGTAATATTAGTGCTGTCTGTGACATTGTTAGAAAACACTTGCCCGTACTTATGGCTGATGAAGACATGGCTAATGTATTAAGTCCCATCCCCCATCTTTTAAGAACAATCTCTCTCTTAAACGGCAGTTATGCTGTAGGGAACATCAGATGAAACACTTTCCCATCTCTCTAAGAATGGCGATATCTCCCTGTCAGACTTGCTCAGCTTGTAGTTTTATTTTGAGCTCCACTTGTATTATAATTACTGCTACAGATTTTAAAGCTGATTTAGATTTCTATTTTGACCGTAAGACAAAAAATGTCATTTACCATGCATGCTGTTTAACCTATGAGTGCTATTATATTGGTAAGATGAACCAGACTTTGAGGGAAAGAATATTAGAACACATTGGTGATATATATATATATATATATATATATATATATATATATATATATATATATATATATATATATAAGGAATGCTAAACTCACCAACAACTTGGTGAAACATGCCTTAGAATGTGGCCTTGATCATATGTTCAGGTTTGCTTGCAGTTTTGGAGATGATTAGTGAAAATCATAGCAGGGGGGTGTGATATTGTTAGTAGAATGGAATGTAGTGAACTGAAGTAGATCGTTACTTTAAAAGTGGATAGACAACCAGGTTTAAATGGGCATGTATCCCTTTAACTAATCCTCAAGAGCAGAGGTTTAACTCATTGAAATATTTGGTCAGTTTCTTTACTATTACGCTGTTTCTTGTGAATTGTTGCATCACATGATTTGATTCTTTGCTTTGATTGGTTTCTGGATCATTTTAATGAATGTAATGTTTTAGGGTTATTTCATGGTCTGATTAAGTAGCTACATGCTATGCAAGTGCTTACCTTTGTTTTGTATTGATTTATTTGGTTATTATTTATATTTGTTCTTTTATTCCTGAGCTGTGGTGGTCGTCTCCCAATTTAACACCAATACGTTTTACCTTATTCTACCATTACAGGGGATACAAGATTAGGGATGTACCCTATCTTCTTTCACAATCATTCAAGTGGCGGCTAAATGAAGGTCTCTCCTTAAGTACAGACCCTTCCCTCTGCATTGCATGGTTGATAGTGATAGTTTGCATCTCTGTGAGGTGCAGGTCTTGGCTTCATTTAACTGAAGCTGATTGAATGTGGTGTTCTAAAGCATACCCAAGATACCAACTCTGGGTAGAAAACCGTTTTCATCTTTTACTGTTGTGTAAGTTCTTTACTTTCTTATCAAGTTCCAACTGACAATAAATTTTCTGCTATGGTTTGGGCTTATTGTCTGGTAGAGCACTTTGGTGCATAAATTGGACTGTGTTACTTTACATAAAGTTTGTATGTGTGCCTGTCTACTACTGTTCCTGAACATTTCTCTTCCTTCTGTATGTTACATAAAATTTGTATGTGTGCTTGTCTATTACTGTTCCTGCACATTTCTCTTCCCTTCGTACGTCACATAAAGTTTGTATGTGTGCCTGTCTACTACTGTTCCTGAACATTTCTCTTCCCTCTGTACAATACATAAAGTTTGTATTTGTGCCTGTCTACTACTTTTCCTGAACATTTCTCTTCCCTCTGTACATTACATAAAATTTGTATGTGTGTCTGTCTACTACTGTTCCTGAACATTTCTCTTCCCTCTCTATGTTGCATAAAGTTTGTATGTGTGCCTGTCTATTAGTGTTCCTGAACATTTCTCTTCTCCTCTGCATCTTCTTCTAAACTGACGTTCTCGTATGCTCTCACCCATCTTAATTCACACATTGCCTGTTGATTATACTGCCTCTGCCGTGTATACTGTCAACATTGTAACATTTTTAGTTTCTTTCCTTAGCAGCTTTAAAGGTCACTGATTGTTATTGCTCTAACCTGGTGCTGGCCGCACTCCATTTTGCTTCACTGCACTCAGCTTTGCTCTCCTGTGCTTCACTTTGCTTCTCTATCATAGCCCCCATCTTCACCCACTCTTCCATTTCTTTCATCCCCAAATGTCTCTGTCCCCTCAACCCTTCCCTACATCCATAGGATGTTCCACACAGCCACACTATTTCCCACACTCTACCTTCATTAGCTCTCTTCCTTTACACTTCATTTCTCAGTATAACATTCCTCATGTACCTGTTTGCCTTATGGTCTGTTAAATAACTCTATCAAGATTCTGCACCCTATAATATTACTACTACAGTGCTTTATCAAAGATTCTCTAATATTCTATCTCAAAGAGTACCATGCCATTCCTCAAAGTTACACCATAACCCTGGTCATGCTTTCCTTTCTTTGTCTTCCTTCATATAAAGGTTATTTACCAAACTCTCTTACCTTCTCCACAGCCCTTACCTTATAAAGGTCTATCACTATAACTATTCCCACTGGTGGAACAATTACATGCAGTCAACCACCCCTGTCAATAAAAGATTCTTACATGTCACCACAAACCTTCCTGGTTATTTATTTAAAAAGCTATTTCATCTTATAATTACTCTGATAGCTCTGATTTTACTACAGTCAGATGATATTATTGTTAATCAAAGCTCCACAATGTCTTCAACCCCATTCCACCATAAAAAGCCTTACTGTTAGGTATCTGAATATTAGCAGATCAACAAAAATTGGGCCCAAGTAGAGGTCTGGGCTATTCAACATCCATCTAAGTCATTAGCTATTACTGAGCGATGGTTAAAAGATACTTCACACATACCCTCATACTTTTCCGCCAAAGGATGCTATCTCTCCAACTGGCTCACAGCACAAATGCTACTCTGAGATAACGTAGAAATACACTGCATACCTCCCCATCCTCATTAGCCATAAAAACAATTGCTTATCAAACCAGTTTATGCAATCTTTTAGTACTTAGTGACCTAAACTTCAACTGGTTACATCCAGACAAACCACAGCTACAGAGACATTCCACACTACCTTAAATTATCCTCAATTACTTACTGGTAGCACAAAAAACACCACCTCTCACAGCTGCACACTTCTTCACATTCGTCTTACCAATATGTCAGATAATGATATACAATATCACATACTGCCTCGCTCGCTTAGTGACCACTGATATATCTGTTCTTCCTGGTCATTCAAATACAAGAGCATTCCTCCCCAGCTTATTCAATTCAGAACTTTCACTGACAGCTCTGCATACATACTTTGTGTGGAGCTTAGTAGTTTAGACTGGACTGGCTTCTATAACAGCAACAATCCCATTTCTGCTCTTTCAGTCTTTTGCAACTTGGAAGAGTACCAGCAGAATTAAAACTCTGAACTATCAGTTACTACTTTTGTTTTAAAGACATTTCCAGATGTTACTGTGCTTAGAGTAGCCTTCTAGAAAATGTCTGAGATTGCATGACTTCAGGATTTGAGGAAGATAGAGCTCAGAAAGTCTTCTACTGAAATTTTAATTATTGCAATAACAAAAATGATGATATAATAATAATAGCCTTTTATTGAAAGCATGATAATAATCCCATATTTTTTATTTGACTGATAAAACATCACAGAATCTGCTAAACTGTTTGTTTTTCCCTTACAGAATTTGTTGTCTATCAATCCCTCCCATTTCAATCAATTTCAGTGGAATCTTTCTCATATATGAATGATGAATATATAAGTATTGCTCAACCATTCACTGGAAAATGCAGCTTCCTGGAATGGGATCATGTGGAAATGGTTTTCAGGAATTATGACAACATTACAGGTATGGGGGATATGTTTGTGCATTTTTAATAATATTTTCACTAAGTTATGGTACTAACAGTCACGTGTATTTCATTTGTAGGCTCTTCAACTGTTGTCTGCAAGCCAATTGTTATTGATAACCAGCTTTATGTTGTAGTTGCTCAGCTCTTTGGAGGATCTCATATTTATAAGAGAGATAACTTTGCTAATAAATTTATCAAAATCCAGGACATCGAGACTCTCAAAATTCGAAAACCAAATGATATAGAAACATTCAGAATTGATGGTGACTGGTATTTTGTCATTGCGGACAGTTCAAAAGCTGGATTAACAACTATCTACAAATGGAATGGAATTGGATTTTACTCCCATCAAGTGCTTCATGAGTGGTACAGAGACACCGATATAGAATATTTTGAAATAGGAAGCAAACCTCATCTGATTCTCTCCAGCAGTTCTCAGCGACCCGTAATATATCAGTGGAACAAAGCTGATAAGAAGTTTACAATGCGTACAGATATTCCAGAAATGGATGATGTATATGCAGCCAAACACTTTTTTGTCAAAGAGGATGTTTATATTTGTTTAACTAGGTTTATTGGTGACTCTAAAGTAATGAAATGGCAAGGCTCCATGTTTGCTGAAGTGCAAAGAATGCCATCACGAGGTTCAATGGTGTTTCAGCCCCTTCGAATAAACAGATGGCAATATGCAATTCTTGGAAGTGACTACTCTTTCACTCAAATTTATCGCTGGGATGGGGAGAAAGCAAAATTTGCAAAATTTCAGGAAATGAACATCCAAGCACCAAGGGCATTTACACTATTTTCTATTGATAAATATGACTTCCTGTTTGCTTCAAGCTTTAAAGGAACTACACAGATTTATAAACATGTCATCATTGACTTAAGTGCGTGACAAAGAAAAGCAGCAAATGTTAATCGTTATCAGATAACACAAAAGGACATGGTAAACAATGAATTTTTATGCATGATAATTCATTTTTAATATACTTCCGGGTAAATGCCTTCAAAATTAACATTGCTAGTAATTTCACTACTATAGTCTTCAATTAGAAATTCTGTCATTTAGTGGTTTTGGAGATTATTTTTTCTAAAGAGGAATTAATTAATAATTTGCATCTATAGGATGTAAATATTCCCACAGACATAGCTATTACTACCACGGGAAGCTACTAAAATGTCTTTGCATTTATTTATTCACTGTTTAAAGAAAAAAAAAACCTGCCAAATAAAATGTTTACATTTTTCTGTCTTTCAAATTGCAAGTACAGTTATTTATAGAAAAAATTTTTGTAAATACTTAATGAGGACCATGCAAACATACATCTGTGTATATAATCATTTGTTTAATTAATATTTTTTGCAGTGCTAATTTCTCTTTTCATGCGCCAGTCTAAATCATGAATGTAAAATTAACTTATATTTGTTACTTGTTTATATGGACTGTAACATGTATGTTTCATAAAAATGAAATTTCAAATGGAGCAAAGAAGTTATGTTAACAGATTTTCTGTACATGATTGCTAGAGCAAACTCATATTTCATGTTACAAAATAAAATAAACATATAAATATATGAATTTAGACACTGCTGTGGAAGCTGATGCTAAAATATTTATGCAACTGATATTTCTTGCATGGAAGTGCTGACATAGTTCCATCTAAAATGCCCTTGACAGTAATTGCAGACTGTAAAATCAGTTAATGGCATGGCTGTTTTATAGAAATAACATGATCAAACAGTAAATTTTTTATACATCCAGGAGATTTGTTTCCTTGCTATGGTTAAAAATGATTGTAAGCATCACTATGATCCTGATTGAATTATCAACGTTCTTCTTCTTTTGACTTTTTCCCAGTTAGGGGCTGCCACAGCAGATCACCTCCCCACTCATGATTGGCAGTGGAGTTTTTACGATGTTGAGTTGCCAGCCCGGAGCCCAACCTTCCACAGAAGGCACACACATGCATGCACTCACGCCTAGGGCCAATTTAGAGTGTCCAGTTCACCTACAGCATGTCTTTGGGATGTGAGAGGAAACCGGAGCACCCAGAGGAAACCCATGTGACCACAGGGAGGACATGCAGACTCCGCACAGAACCAGAAAACCTCTTGCTGTGAGGCGGCAACGCTAACCGCTGCACCACCACAGCTGCCCTGTTGAATTATCAACACTAGTTCATGTTAAAGAAAGATGTTCTGCATTAGAAAATAATATTTAATTACAGATACTTGTGTATGCAGATATATTTTAAATGCATTCATTTTATTTGTAATCAATTAAAGTTAGCAGTATGCTGCATTTCCCAAAAATTCCTGTGAGGAAAAGCAGAAAAAAAGAAGACAGACAAAAAGGCTGTGAGATTGCATGCCAAGCAGAGTATAGTAGAGTGCTGTGCATTTACCAGCCCTAAAATATGAGGGTGAGGTTACATAAATTCATAGGTACGTACTAGGCAATCAGCATGGAACCCATTACAAGCGTAATGCAGGATAACCTATAGCAGAATTTTAGGCCCCCTCTCCAATTGTCTTGGTTTACCTTGAAGGTGGCAAGGGTGCTACTTTTGTTTTAAAGGCAGGGATTACATTGGGATATCAGTTTAATGTGTCTTACGTATCTGTTGATGAAGTTTCAGCTTATTTAACCTAGGATTTGTGGAACCATTTGTTCTCTGAATAAACAGAAGCTCAGAGTTGGATCTTTCAGGGACTGAAAAGCTACAGAGTGAGATATAAAAAACTAAGTTTGGAGAGAAAACTGTCAGTAAGTCCTGAGAACTACGATGTTTGAGATCACTAATCTTTTTAGTTAGGCACATGAAATGAAAGCATATGCTTAAATGTTTAGTAAAGAGCTAGGCTGGGAATTGCATGCAAAGCAACTTATGCCAGCATGGTCTGCTGGTGATAGGGCGAAGTAGGTTGATAATATCAGGAAATGCAGAAACAAATAATATAATGTAAGATAAAGAGTGCTTGGTCTATCTGGAAAGACAATGTTCCTACTTATTGGATTAACTGTAGCTGCAGATTTTCTTTGATCAATGTGTTATTTTTAGCACCCCCTCATTACAGCTGTTTTATATTTGTTCCATACACCATGCACCTTCTAGTTCTTTGATTTTTTTTGTACTATAATGCTTCTTCAGCAAGTTGCACGTGTATGTCTCTCTCACTCTCTCTCTCTCTCTATATATATATATATATATATGTGTGTGTGTGTGGATATGTATATATGTATGTTATGTACGAATGCATCTGTCTGGCTCTCTATATCTATCTGTCTATATATCGAGCTAGCTAGCTACTTATCTATCTTTCCATATTTCTATTTATTTATCTCAGAAGTAAGCAGACTGTACCTGCTATTCCCTTTTCAGTCATTACCTACATATAAAGAATATAGATAACTTGTAGTTGCACAGACCTCATATAATAAAATGAGGGATACAGAGGTTGTATAAATTATTTACATGCTAACTGTATATGCTAACTATAATCAGTCACATGAACAAGGATGATCTAACTGCAGACTGATTAACAGAGACAAGCGACTTGGGTGCTACTGAAATCAAATGGTAGTGCATGGAGTATGGTGATTACCCTCTGATAATGTGAAAAATACAAACTAGTTAAGTATTTCTATAGTGCGCGACCTGGTCTCATCTCTGCTTCACTTGTTAAGACTGAGTATCTGCCAGGCACTTAAGTCTGCCAGTACAGTACAGCAAACGACAGTGACATAATTCAGATCAGATTTCTTTCTGCCTGCTGCCTGTGTCAGTACTGTGACCTTGACTTTCCTTAGCATAACACAGCATGTTACACTGTCTGTCTAACACAGCTCGCTAAGTGCTTTATGGCTTTAAAAGCCAGAAAAACATTTTTTTATAACTAGTAGTAAATTCACAGGTAACGCTCCATGCACTATAAAGAATTATGATCAGGCCTCCAATCATAAACCTTTATTATGTGTTCTCTACATGGTTGCCAAGATTTACCTAGAGAGTGAATTTCTTGTCATCCAGGTCTCAAACACATAATAAGCCATTTATGATTCGAGACCCAATATTATGTTCTAACTGTGTTAAATGCACATCTGTTATCCTTGTATAAATGTGATCATATCTATTCAGGAGGGCCTTATTCATAGCGACATTATTTGTTTAATGTGCAGAGATTGCATATTTCTAACTGTGGGCCTAAAGATGGAGAACTATTGTGCTATAGCCACTGGGGGTGCTAAGTGATGAAGGAGGACTGCAGGGCATGGTCTCAACCTTGTACTCCATCACAGGGAAATGCAGATGTAGAAATGAAGCACTTAAACATCAAGGAGCACTTTAGCAGAACATATCTGTGAGTGATGGAGAGCCATTTGGCCTTTTCTGAGGAAAGACAGTGGTGCTACCTGTTTGAGGACTCACAAATAAAACATAATTTTTTGATTAATTGCCATTCACATTATCTACTACTCTTCCTGTGAAGTAGGGTTTCCAACACTTTTGTCCCAAACTAGCCACCTTGTAACAGCAGGTTGTGTTGTGTGCCTGCTGTTTTTATGCATCTTTTTTGAAACATGGTGGCCATCAGGACTCCACAAGTACGCTTGAGGTGTTTGCACTATTCTGTCCTGCTCCACCATGTTCTTTTTAATAATATAAAGTTAAGCTCTTTTAGACTCTGTTTGTATGGTTTCCTCTGTAGACTATCACATTTTGACCTAATTAAAGCTGTCTGTACACTTAGAAAGATGATATCTCCAGAACTATTAATAATACTTCAGGTAAGTTCCAAACAATGATCTGTACAGAGAGGATAATGATTTTTTTCACTAATACAAATTATGTGCCTTCATATACATTCCAGTATTTTGACATTTTTGCATTTTACTGTCTCCCATTGCTTGGTGATCTTCAGATCACATGGTATGATTAGCTCATATCCCATTTTTCATTTATTGCTGCTACTTCTTCCTCTTGTATGTATACATACATATATATATATATATATATATATATATATATATATATATGTGTGTGTGTGTGTGTGTGTGTGTGTGTGTGTGTGTGTGTGTGTGTGTGTGTGTGTTTTCAAGGGATTTGCTTCAAATGTGCACTTGTTTTGTATTTCTCTGCACATTCAGTTCAAGTTTCCAGATTTTAGATCATTCCTTACATTTTGCCAAGTTTCTTTATGCAATAATTAACAGTGTAAGTAAACTGATCATCACAGACCCCTTTTAGTCATGACCATAGCTTAAAGGATAAGTAAATGCAATACATAGTTTATAGTGCAGAATCGATCAGCATGTTTTTTGGGGGGTAGGAAGGAACCTGAATCCCTGGAAAAGACCCATGTAGTCATAGGAAGAACATGGAGGCCACACAGACAGGTACAGCAATAAGGGCTGAAACCCAGATCTAGGAGCTGTAAAGAGCTTAACCACTAAGCCATGATGCTGCTTTCTTCTCACCCTTTTTATATCATGTTGTGTAACAAATCTGCTGCATAGCTTCATGTCATCAGTAAATGACCGAAGGAATGAATAACTGAATAAATGAGTGAATGAACAAAAGAATAAATTAATAACTTAATCTCTTCCCACTATTCATTCTGCACTGTCACTTAGAGGGACGCTGAAGGGAGTAAGAGGCTTTTCCCCAGCTCAGAATGCTGACATCTGAAAGGATGTTAAACTCATCTTTATTTGTATGGGGTAAAAAAGGCAAACTTTAAGGTAATAGAGGATTGGGTAATAACAAAGTCTGACAACATATAAGATTTCCAAGGGATTGGACACATGGGCTAACCAAGCACTATTTGTCAGTGTCCCCATGCAAATGAGGATGGGTATAACATTCTATCAGGTGTTCATATTCTAAGCAGGAGAAAGGCCCACCCATGCAAATGTGGATGGGTCTAACATCCTATCAGATGTCTTCACTTTGAAAAGATCTAAGTCAATCAAGTGGAACTGGGTTGTCCCAAAATGTACTATGGCCCTCTAATAGCAGTTTTTTTGCAGCATCATGATCATATAAAGCTTAGATGTAAGAACTGGATTTGAAGAAATCTAGAAGGATGAAAGTGCTTATCCCAATAAATCATATAAAAGGAACAATGTGGAGTCAGTCTCTTTTTTGAAGGAGGAGGATTTGGAACTGCATTTATTTTGTTTTAGAAATAAAATTACTCAGTTGAAGGGATTGCTCTAAATACTTGGATTCTCGACAATCCTGTGTTGGAATTTTGCCCTTAAATAATTTGACAACCTATTCCTTCCTCCTGAAATCTCTCTAAGAATGCAGCTTAACATGTAAGAATGCAGCTTTATCAAGTGTTCATTCAATTTTTTTCAGCTCCATGCAGGTATATCAATACTATATGCCTTGTCTAATCACAGTTTAGCCATGTTTCTTTGAAAAAGAACAGGAAAGCTAAGAATATTAGTGTCTTCAATTTGTCCTCCTTTGAGAAAAAAGCTTATAAAGTTTTGATCAACTGCATAGTTCCCAAGTTTCAGACTAAGACCAACATCACTGACCTTTACGCTGAAATGTTTGGAGAAAGCTTACATTATTTACCTAGTCTTCTGAATTATAGGGCTATCATTTGTTAGTATGATTTTACTATGTCGATTTGCCCACCTCAAAAGTTTAAATGAAAGAATTTCTCTGTTTAGTGAATATGTTGCCAGTCTTGACTCCAGCCTTTCTCCATTTCACAACATCCTCCCTAATCTCTGTAGAGTAACAGATAAAATGAGACCAAGCTATGAATGTGATAATCATCTGTGTTACAAAATAAAATAATCAGTTTTAGCACTAGGTGCAAGGTTTAACCAGCTTTAGACTCTAAACAAACAGACCATCCTCATCCCTAATGTGGGTGTCACTATTCATCTTTTGTTAATTAATCTAGTAGCACTGGGATTGATGTTATTACTTGTGGAGTATAATGTCACTATACAAGAAATTCTGTATACATCTTACTATATGGAAACTTAGGAATATAAAATTTCATATGCTCATACAGTATGTAGGCTTAACTTCAATAAGTGCAAATGAAAAGTTTGTCCTTTATCCATGGTCATTACTGATATGTGGTCTTAATTCACAGCAGTGGTATATGTTTTAACTCTTTTGGTGTATAAAGTCAGTATACAAAATATTCTTCACATACAGTAATGTATGAAAACTTAAAATGACAATTGCTTTAGATAATCTGTGAGGAAACATACTGAAGAATATGATATGGTATGTTTTCTTCAAGTCATTTTTCACTGAAAGAACTCTTCAGTGAAACTGCTAAGTAAAAAGCCAACCCTAGCAAGCCACCAATGCAGAGCATGAACCCTTACAAAATATAATGACCTTTGACATGCCACCAGACAGTGGGAAATCACAATTTCATTTTAAGAGTACTGCTGATAAAACGGAACTCAATGGCGTTTTATGTTGTACCTGTCAAACTAAAATGCCCCCTCAACACATGAAAGGAAAAATTGCACTGGTAAAAATGAATCCCAAGAAACCCAGCAGTATGGGAAAATGAAGGAAAGCTCAAGCCAGACAGACATGATACAGGTTTTGGACTAGTCATTAAAACCATTAATGAGGGTCAGGTGGTTGGTATGATCTTTCTGGCTATGGACAAAGCACTCACTAGTCTCCATATAGAAATGCTTTTCTTAAACCACTGCTTATATTTCAGGAGAATGGAAACCTAAATGACTAGAACTCAGGAGATTACTATGACATCTAACACAAAATAAGTTATATAAACAGAACTTGCATGGATAGACTGAGGGGCAATGTTTTGTAGCATGTATATTCTGATTTTAGAACTATTCTGTGTGCCAATATATAAAGCTTAGAAATATCTTCAGACTGACTTTTTCTTGTATAATTACTTCTGCATGACATTTATATGTGGACATAAGCTGGAGAATTATATTACATTATGTTAACCAAATGTTATGCTC